>NW_024039775.1:0-50000 GCF_016077235.1 Cyprinodon tularosa | reverse complement strand
GGATGGATGGATGGAGGATGGATGGATGGATGAATGGATGAATGAATGTTGGATGGTTGGATGATGGATGATGGATGATGGATGGATGATGGATGATGGATGGAAGGATAGATAGATGGATGGATGATTGATGGATGGATGGATGATGGATGGATGGATGATGGATGGATGGATGGATGGAGGATGGATGGATGGATGGATGGAGGATGGATGGATGGATGAATGGATGAATGAATGTTGGATGGTTGGATGATGGATGGATGATGGATGATGGATGGAAGGATAGATAGATGGATGGATGGATGATTGATGGATGAATGAATGATGGATGGATGGAGGATGGATGGATGGATGGATGGAGGATGGATGGATGGATGAATGAATGTTGGATGGTTGGATGATGGATGATGGATGATGGATGGATGATGGATGATGGATGGAAGGATAGATAGATGGATGGATGGATGATTGATGGATGAATGAATGATGGATGGATGGATGGATGGATGAATGAATGTTGGATGTTGGATGATGGATGATGGATGGATGATGGATGGATGGATGGATGGAGGATGGATGGATGGATGAATGGATGAATGAATGTTGGATGGTTGGATGATGGATGATGGATGGATGATGGATGATGGATGGAAGGATGATGGATGGATGGATGATGGATGGAAGGATAGATAGATGGATGAATGGATGGATGATGGATGGATGATGGATGATGGATGGAAGGATGATGGATGGATGGATGATGGATGGAAGGATAGATAGATGGATGAATGGATGGATGATGGATGGATGATTGATGGATGGATGGATGATGGATGGAAGGATAGATAGATGGATGAATGGATGGATGATGGATGGATGATTGATGGATGGATGGATGATGGATGGATAGATGGATGGATGGATGGATAGATGGATGGATGAATGAATGATGGATGGATGAATGAATGAATGGATGGATGAATGAATGATGGATGGATGGATGATGGATGGATGGATGAATGGATGGATAGATGGATGGATGGATGATGGATGGATGGACGGATGGATATATAGATGGATGGATGGATGGACGGATAAATGGATGGATGAATGAATGATGGATGTATGGATGAATGGATGGATGAATGGATGGATGATGGATGGATGGATGATGGATGGATGGATGGATGGATGGATGATGGATGGAAGGATAGATAAATGGATGGATGGATGATTGATTGATTGATGGATGGATGGATGATGGATGGATAGATAGATGGATGGATGGATGGATGGATAAATGGATGGATGAATGAATGATGGATGGAGGATGGATGGATGAATGAATGATGGATGGATGGATGAATGGATGGATGGACGGATAAATGGATGGATGAATGAATGAATGATGGATGGATGGATATATAGATGGATGGATGGATAAATGGATGGATGAATGAATGATGGATGGATGTATGGATGGATGAATGGATGGATGATGGATGGATGGATGATGGATGGATGGATGGATGGAGGATGGTTGATTGATGGATGGATGGATGGATGGATGGACGGATAAATGGATGGATGAATGAATGATGGATGAATGGATGGATGGATGGATGGATGGATGGATGGACGGTTGGATGGATGGATGGATGAATGGATGGATGATGGATGGATGATTGATTGATGGATGGATGATGGATAGATAGATGGATGAATGGATGGATGATGGATGGATGATTGATTGATGGATGGATGATGGATGGAAGGATAGATAGATGGATGTATGGATGATTGATGGAAGGATGATTGATGAATGGATGGATATATGGATGGATGAATGGATGGATGGATGGATGGACGAATAACCTTCTGCTGGAGGATCAGATCGGTCTGGAATCCTGAGCTCCCTCCCTCTCTGACCTCTGCTCTCTGATGGATGAATGGATGAATGGATGAATAACTTTCTGCTGGAGGATCAGATCGGTCTGGAATCCTGAGCTCCCTCCCTCTCTGACCTTTGCTCTCTCACCTTCAGGATGTTAAAAACATCTAAACTCCTTCAGGGTTAAAGCTGCAGCCAGAAGCTGTGAAAGTAGGTTATCTTTGCTCTGCAGGGTTCCATGAAGGAACCTCAGATCTGCTCTTCCTCCCAGTCAATCCTGAGCTTGACAGAGATAAAATAATCTGCTCTGAGCTCAAATGTCCATGATGAAGAGTTCCAGAACCACAAAACCGAATCTCTGACTGCTGCCTCAGAAGAGAGAGGTCAGGCTGGTTCCGCTGCTGGTGCCAGACATCCTCACAAACCCCAGACCTAGGTCAGAGACCTTCAGCACTTCAAAACTGGAAGGTCCTCAAAGGGTCTGAGCATACTGGACCAGACTTCCTGGAAAACCAAGAAACCCAACAAGAAGAAAACCATCACCTTAGAACCAGAGCAGCTCTGTCCTCTGAGCATCCATATGTGGAACATTGGGTGGAAGAAGAGAGGCAGGGCAGCGGGTAGGGCTGTCGGTTCGGTGTGCACCACGGAGACGGACGTGGTGCATGTTCTCTTCTGACCATGTGACCCAAAACCTAAATCTCTTAATAAAGTTACAAGATCCCCCCCCGAACACACACACCCCAGACTACCCCCTCCCCACCCCCACCCCCCATTGCCTCTAATGTTCTCTTTTTCCTTCTCTGCTCCCTGCAGTTCGCCGTCAGAACATGAAGGTCCGGATCAACGCCACGGGCGACACCATTGTCATGAAGTTTGTGCGTCCGAGCCAGGACGTGAAGCTGGAGGGCTACATCCTGGGATATGGAAGGAGTGTTTTCTCCAAACAGTTCATCCAGCTGCCAGAGAACGGCCAGATGTATGAAACAGAGCTAGGTAAGAAGAACGGGTCTGCTGGACCTGATGGTTCAGGTAGATGTCCTTTTCTGAATGTTTAGCTTGGATCCTTCAAGGTGAGTCCTGGAAGTTTCAGGTCTGAACATTGGGTTCTGGAGCAGCCTCAGGGTCTCAGTCAGGTGTAGGGCTTAGCAGGATGGTCCTGGTCCATCTGGCAAATCTAGAAATCTATCATGTGGGCGTTGTTGCTTCCATCAAGAGGAGAACTTCCAGACCTTCTGTCCAGGTGAAACCTTCAGAGGAGAACCATTCTTCTCTCACAGACGTGTGTTCAGTCAGAATAAGGAGGTTTCTGGTGTCTTCTCCATCATTAGCATCAGAGAAACAACCTTTGATTGTTCGGTGTTACGGCTGATAGGCCTGGTGGTTCTGGCCAGATCTAGACTGTGCTGCTCCTGGTCAAGGAGGCTCCATGGATTCATATTAGCTGCTGGGAAACACCAGAAGTTCAATCTGTTCTGATTATTTTCTTCAAAGGGGTTCATGGTTTCTGATGCCAACCACAAGAAGACAGAGGTATGGATGGACTGGACATCTGTAGGACTGTGGACAGTTTGCTGTTTGATCTGAGCATCCCGGTCCATCAGAACTAGGTGTAGGTCCATCCCTTTGTGCTGGTGGAGCCTCCAGGCTTGGTCCTCTCATTCAGTTGTTGTGATTTAACTGCTCCGTTCCAGCAACTCACACGTTTAGACCTCTGCAGGACCATGCTTCTGCTTAATGGTTTAAGATGTTAAACACAAACTAAAACCTCTTTAGCTTTGCAGAAGAAGTGGCTTAGTGGGAGACTGGAGAAGGTGTTGGAGCAGGGTTAGCATCAGGCTGCAGGGTTTAGTTTTTGATGCATTGCAGCCATTTTCAAGCTGAGCTCTTCATTCTGTAACAGATGGTCTGAGTCTGTAGCATCTAAGCCGTCCTTAAAACCTCCCTGGCTCTACATGAAGCCTGAACCTCTCACCTTTAACACGTTCTCACTTCTTCAGAGCTCCGTCCAGGTGTTCCTGCAGAGAACGTTTGCCTGTTCTGTAATGGCTTCCATATGTGCGTCTGCACAGTGTCCCCCTGTGGGGCCAGCAGCTCGCTGCCATGACATCCCCTTCATCTTGGCTTTCCATAACAGGGTCCAGCATTCCTGACATGTTTCAGCCTAGCTGGGCTACCACAGAACCCATCCAAGGTTCTAATAGGCTGGAAGGGCTCCAGCTTCAACACTTCTACCTAAACGTTTGTTCCAAGGTCTGCATGATCATAGGAGCTTACACAAAGAAATGTGAGTTAATTCTGTGTTTCAGAAAGAAACAAGCATCAATGGTAACAGAAACAAACGAGCTTCAATATGCAGAGATGAAGCAGAAGCAGACAGAGAGTCACTGTTAGAATAAACTGTGTCTGAGCTCATCAAGCACCTCATGTCGTCTCAGATGCTGAACCAAAGTATCTGGTTGCTGTCCAGCCCATTCCAGTCAAAGATGGGAAGAAGCACTGCACAGGTAGGTGACCAGAAGCTCTGAGCTGTCCTTAATGTCTAAAGACTTCTCACAGATATTCTTCTCCAGGTAAGGTGAACCTGGAGAAGCCTCTCCACTTGGTGATTGGGTCCATCAGTCCCACGGCGGTGCTGCTCTCCTGGGGGAACCACCTGAAGACGCCGTATGAGAAAAACATCATGAACGAATGTCTGGAGGACGGGTAATTGTTCTACTTCCACTACCAGCATAGAGTTCAGAGGAATTTAAACTAGCCTGGTAATTTATGATTAGCAGACCTGATCCTAACGACATGACCAATGATCTGTCAGGAAGCTGTGATCACTGGACGCACCAAAGCCTCTTCGTCCACATTGAGACATATCTGTCCCATTGGGACAATGAATTACAGCAGACGTATGGTTTGAATCCTCCATCTGTGTTGAGTGATCATACACAGCCTCCTACAGCCACATTTTTCCTCTCTGTCAAACAAGTTGGAGAAGCCTTTGGAAATCTTGACCCATCAGTCCTTCGCTGCTCTTTTTATAGCTGACATCAGCTCTTTCTGCACAGCGCTTGGCTGCCGGCTTGCAGCTTTTGGATCCCCACTCTGAAAAACACAACTTTAGGGAGAGAAAGTGGAGATGCACGAGGCGGCCAGAATGAACAAGATGCTTGTTTCCATGCTGAGGTCATGACTGCTGCAGGCAGCCAGAGAGAAACCACAGGACTGAAGGAAGCAGGGCGTAGAGCGCTAGCTAATCAACTGTCCAATGTCGGGGTCTTGTTAGCCTGACACCTCAGAGCTGCAGTCAACAAAACTTTGATGAGATCCAGACCTTCAGTCTTGGTTTAATAAAGACCTTTTTGGTTCTTTTGGTGAAACTGATCTTTTCTGAACCTTTAAACATTCAGATCTCTTTCTCTAGCACACCAAATCTTCTCATTTTCAGAACCTCTAACCTTTCTGCTAATTGGATCTTCTTTTTTCTGATGATAAACCTGTTCAGGAAGCTCCATCATTGATTCCTCCATGTCCAATGTGGTTGGAGACATGGAGACAGACAAAAGCCAGGCCTGAAGATGTTTCCAATCCAGTCTGTTGATCATCTAGTAGACTGATGAATCTGTGGTTAATTTTTCTAGTTATGGGCATTTTCTTTTCCTTGTGTCTAAAGACATTTTTTTAGTCATAATTATTGCAGCTTTTTCACAAACAAACCCACTTTTTGTTTGGTGAAGAAACAGAACATGGTTAAATGAGGAGAAGGAACAAAAATAAGTTTCATTATCGGATAAACATCAACAAATATGTGTTCTACTTTTCAGCACTGACAGGAAATACACTAATAAAGTCTGAATACTAATAGTCTGTTGCTCTTGGAGTTGATGGATGTCTATAAAGTTGAGAGGACAGAAAAGTTCTCTACAAAAATGCATCATACGTATCAAACCCTGTTTGTTGCGGTTAAAGGTCATCATCTCTTTCAGATTCTACACCATCCGATACAGGGAGAGGAACAGGAAGTGGATCTACCAGACGTGTCCAACCAGCGACACGGTGATCGATCACCTGAAGCCCGACACCCAGTACGAGTTTGGGGTTCGTTCCAACAAGGATGATCGCAGCGGCCTTTGGAGCAAGCCGGTCATTCACAACACCAACATGGGCAGTAAGGAGAACCCAGAGATCCTGCTGTTGCTGCTCGTCCCTTCCTGAAGCAATGTCTGATAAACACATTCATATCTTGTTCTCTAACAAACTGTTGTTTCTGAATTTGCAGATAAAAAGATCCAGAAACCATACAAGCCCCGTAAGACTGTGGCAAACTCGGTAAGAAACCAGCTGCTCTACCGTTGAACTGGATGCAGTGACAGACGGTTTTATCTCTGGACTAGAATCCTGTTCATGGTCTAACTTGTTCATGGCTTCTCACGGTTTGGCTTTGCTTTGTTTTCCAGAAATTTCACAGTGCCTTCCCTCCTCCCCCCGGTAAGGATTCCTGTCAACGCAGAGTTTAATGTTTCCTCAGCAGGATTCAAACAACTTGATTACAGGTTGGGTCCTTTAAAACTACAGTAATGATGACTGTTGACTTGTTTGCAGCTCTACAAAACAGAACTAGGACTCGAGTGCAGCCAGGTTACAGCAAGCAGGTTAACCCTGGTGCAGCACGGACCTCTTCTGGTGATTATCTCCTCCTTGATGTTTCTGATTAACTCAGGGCCTCCAACCTCTGGACCAGCAGAGCCTTCAGTGAAGTTTGACTGATGGGATTTAGTCTCCAAAATGAATTAGTTAGCATTTCAGGTGGTTGCTGTAGAAATCTTTTCTATTTTTGCTGCTATGTTTGAAAACATTTTCCAAGCTGTGGAAACTATCAGAAGAAAATAATTTTTGGAAGAAGCTTATATCTCCATCAGCCAAACCTGAGCTGTTCTTCTCTGAAATATGGTCGACACTTTTCCACTTCCACCCCTGATTTTTCCTCTTTCTTCGTCTATAAAGTGAGCAAACTGTTTCCCACAGAGTCCCCTGAGAGCCAGCAGGAAACTCTCCCTCTGCCCGGCTCCTCTGAGCCCAAATCTTCTGCCGAGTTGCCCGGTAACCACGGAGATGCTTATTTGTTCTTTAGCCATCAGCTTCATTCATTGGTGCAGCTTCAGCATTGATTGGTTGCATGGTGGCATGCACTCAGCCCAGTCAGAAAGTCCAAACTTCATGCTTATGTCATTGGATAACAGTAAGTTGATATGGCCCCGCCCACCCTCTCATCATGTGACCACAGTCATGCTCAAGCGTCCATCAGCCGCCAGCTTTCCTTCACTTGTTATGTTTCCTTACTGCTTTTTCTGGTTTTCCATATTCTAGTTGGTTTTTCATCCAAAGCAGAGGATTGTTTTCATTAGAAATATTAAAAAACGGATTAATTTCCAAATAATCTGAACTAATCCTCAAAATTTAGCAATTAGAGATTAACAATCACCTGATAATCATTGCATATATGGCTCTATGTCTGTCTGACGGTAATAGATGTCTTCATCGTCTTTCTTTGATGTTTCTGTCATAGCTGCATTTTCTAACTCGGACTGCATGACAGGTCTGCATGCCACCGAGTTCAGATGCCGACGTTGTTGGACTTTCTGGAGAAAGACAACACAAGTGGTTCATGATTACTGGGACCAAAACATTTGAAGTGTAGTTTAGAGGAATTGTTTTCAGACACAAAGATGAAGGATTGATTTAAAAAGCAGCCGAGGTTTGAATTGACTAAAGAAAGTCTGAACAATGCCGATTAAAGACATTTCATTTCAAACCCACTCGGTCTCAGTACTCAGAGGGAAACTATGAAGGGAGCAATGCTGACCTCTTTGGCTCAGGTTCCCATCATCACAGACGTCTCTCTTCTCTGTCCCAGAAAAAGGAAACAGTCTTAGAATCAACAGAACCCGGCCTGCAGACCGTCTGACTCCTGCCCTCCCCAAGCTGCTGCCAAGCACCACCCCTCGCACCAACATCACTGCCTCCCCCATCACTAACCTCCCCTCCAATGGCGACTCACTTCATGGGCAGACTACCAAGGCCCCCAGTAGGGCACCAGAGAAGCACCCTAACACTGCGGGTAATTCGCACCTTTCACTTCCTTCTGTTTATCCACCTCTTGGTTTAACACTGGACTCCGCTATGAACAAACCTGAGGCCCCATGGCTGCTTTATTTTGACAGGCTGGAAGCTCCTCTTCCTGTGAAAAATGTTTGTTTTTTTAAGCCTTATTTTATCCACACAGCTGCTGTCAGAGCTCAGGATGGCTCATCATTGCTGAGGTCAGCGCTGGCCACTGAGCGGGTCAGACCTTCCACCTGGGGTAATGCTCATCTCACCTGCTTGTAATCAGAGGCAGCCTTGCTCTGTCTGCTCTCTCTCTTCAGCTTCCAGGGAATTATGTTCATTTTCAGGTCTGGCTGCTCCACAGATCTTCTCCTTTAGATCATCTCATCCAGTGTCTGCATGTAGCTCATCATGTTTCAGTCATGGCTGTTTGCCATACTTCAATAGCAGCTTCACTGACTGCGGGTTTAAGATTGTTAGAGCTGATAAACTCATCATCACCATCATCATCATCACCATCATCTTCATCATGCTATTACCCAAATTAAACCCTATCAGGTGGTCCATCACTAACCTCATAGCTCGGGCTGCTGCAAGCTGGCTATCTTTGCGTCACTCTGTAACCAGACCTGCACCTGTTTTTGATCTTTTAGGTGAAAGCAGCAGAAATGTGAGCCCATCACTCCCAGTGAAAACCTCCAGCCCAGCAGCTTCCCCAGTGTCCATGAGGAACCCCCTCTTTCCCTTCTCTAACAGCTTCAGACAGCTCCACTCTCCTTCTAGATCCAGTAGCTCCTCTCCAACATCTGGGATACTTGGGGGTAATCTGCCATCCGTCCTGTACTTTCACTCTGCTTCCAGTTGGACCCCCCACCCCCAGTTAACCAGGACATCTACCAGGACAATCTGTGTAGCTTTATTCGCCAGAACCGTTAGTTGAGGTTAATAATGAAGAGGCCGCTGGTGCTGAACTGGACAGCAGCATCTTAGTTCCTTAGAAACACTTTGAATCAGGAGAAGCATCAATAGATCAACATGAGGGTCGGATTTGGACTGAAAGATTTAGGAAAACCTTTGATCATGATGCTTCTGAATGTATTAGTTATAGTTTAGGATCAGTTCAGCTGTACAGCCGACACCAAGCATCATCTCCTGCTGATTTTAACATAAAGACCAGAACTCTCATTTAGAACGACGCTTCAGACAAAGTGGTGAAAGCTTTAGGTTGGTACTAAAATATTAAACATTATGAAAAGGATTTAGGGAGTTAATGAGACATAAAGGAAGGTTTGTGCAGCTTCTTAAGGAAATTACCATTAAAAACAAAACAAACTGGACATTTAGAATTCAGGAGATATTAATAATTTATAACAATGTTCCACGTATTCAATCTGTTGGAATAATGGCATAAAGTTCAGTTTATTAATCATTTAAAGATCAGGAAACATCAAAATAAATAGTTAAGTAGATGAAAAGCAAATAGATGTTGGAGCTTCTTCCACAGATCAGGTTTAATGAACTAATTCCAGATGTTAACCTCTGCTGGTTTCCATCATCAATCTGAGTTAAACAGAATAAACAGTTAATTGATTGTTTTCCTGAAGCTCCTGCAGAACCAGAATAATTCACTGAGTTTGCTTTTAAATCTGAAGCGCGGGTCACACCAGCTTTTTAGCCTCTGATCCGATTTTTTTTATTTTTTATGAAAAGTTATTAAAATGAATAAATGACAACCAGCAGCTCATTCTATAAAGCAAAGCTCTACTTAACGAGTATGTGCAGCTTCTAGAACCAGAACAGATAGAAACATAATGAGATCTACGTCTAAAGAAAAGAGAAACGCAGCAATAAACTCTGAGGGATGGATTCCATGGCGACTGAGAGGTGATTCTCAGAGAGATCTGGAAGTTTTTCTTTCCTTTTTCCATAAAGAGGTGAGAGAGATGCGCTGCTCTGACCTGCTCTGTCTGCTCCTCTTTATTCTGGAGGATCAACTACTTTATCCGTTCATGGGGAAACTTTTTATTTTCATGTTTTTGCTCCAGTCTGTTCTGCTCACTATAAACGCGACTCCAGACGGACTCTTTCCTCTTCAGATTAACAGATTTGATTTGGGATTTTCCCCCAAAGCGGATGAGTTTTACTTTGTCACTGTGTCTCTCTTCCTGTCAGGCCCTTTAAATTGCTGCTGAATTGCTGCATAGTCCAACTAAAGTAGACCTGGGCTCTATCTCAGTCCGAGCTACGCTGCCCCCTGCAGGAAATCATCCTCACCGACTTTCAATCATCGCCCTGATCTCTAAGGGATGATTTTCAGCTGGATTGGAAAGAAAATCGGATTCAGTTTGTTCTGGGCTTTAATCTGAGATAATTCAACCAGCGATCAGCTCTATGCTGGATGTCCTCATTAATCTGATTGCTCCATCAAACTGTCCTCATTAATCTGATTGGTCCATCAAACTCTGCATTGATTAATTTTACGTTTCCACCAAACTTCTCACACCAACCACACATTATCTTTATCTCAGTTAAACTGGGCTCCTCTCTTGACTAGGGTTGCCATAGTAACTCTTAAATAATGTGGATGAGCCGGCTCATTTAAATATACAGTGACACTTTGATGGAGCATTGATGGTTGGATGTGGGCATGAGGAGGGAGGAGCCTTGAGGGAAAACTGATCATCATCTGAGATTGAAAAGAAAGCTGCTGACTTTATAATTCTGGACTTGTTAACATTTCTGGGTGTTTTATGGATCTGAGGCCACGTTTTCTACTAAAGACCGCTGCTCCATGTAGCAGCAGACAGTCATGACAATCCTGCAGGTATTTCCAGAATCCTGTTGATTATAACCCCCAACATTGCCAACTGGAGGCAAAAAGTTGAAGTTTCTCTTTGTTGAAATCAACTTTTGTGACCCTTTTTGAAAAACATCCTTTCCGTTTCTACTATCAATGACTGACATTTTATTTAGTTGCTTAACCTCCCGGGTGAACAACCAACCTGCTTTTCAGGTCCTGATTCTGGCTGACAGACTTCTGTCCTATTGGAGGACGTTCACGAGTGTTAATTAGTTAATTAGTGTTAATTATTTCTGCTATGGAAATAATCAGCCTAGTTAACAGAAGTAAAGTGGAAACTATTTTCCCAGTTTTGACGATTTAAATAAGATCACCAAGTAAAAACAGTCATAGCTTCCTAGTCCTATTGTCTTAGCTGCATTCATGATCAGTGTTTAGATATCAGGCATGAAAGGATTTCCTCTGTGGAGACCAGTTGAAGTCATTGGTTTGATCGTTTTCTGTATTTTAAAGCTGTGGTTTTCAAAGCACAGTCCTCTGGAGGGTTAAACTCATGTTTTCATAATGGAGGATGTGGAAAAATGAACCGGTCTGTGTTCAATTCTTTCTGAAACTTTAACAAAGAACCAGCTGAAGCTGAAGCCACATGTTGGCGGCGCAGATAACGTCCTACAGACCGAACCGAGCTGATTGGGAAAAGCTTCTCTGTTGTAGTTTCTGCTCGTCTCCCTCTGAGGTTGTTGAGGAAGTAACAAAGCCATAACAGACATGTGGTCAATAGCGGTCGCCGTGACGACTGAAAAGCTTTGGTTGGTTGTTTTCTCGGTGGGTTCAGCCTTCAGATTCTCTCCTATAACGATCAATTCTCTCCCAACAGTGAACGGACAGCCTCGCCGGGGCATTTCTTCCCCCAAACTGACCATATGGCCCAGAGCTCGACTGGGTAAAGAGACTCGTCCTTCTGTGTCCTCATTAACCCTTCACTTCCCGCTTTGCAGCATTTACATCTCCACTGTGGCTCATGTTGCAGTCCTCATCTATTAATATATTTGTGTCTATCTCCTCATCCATCCATCTGTCCACCCATGTTCCATGTTTTCAGCTTAAAGTCAAGTTTCTGCCCGTTTCCAGCAATGTTTCTGCAGAAGGTCCTTCAAATAATCAGGACTGATTATTTGAAAGGCTCTATCAGTTGAATAGCAGCAGTGGGTTCTGTCATCTTTTGCTCCATGTTCTGATGGGGGGGGGGGGGGGGGGGGGGGGGTTAGCTTTAACTAAGATCTGTTGGTGCATCCAAACCATTGATCTGGGACCTGTTTAAAGCATAAAGATGTAAACATTGGTTCTGCACATGGCTGGAATATTCAGGCTCATTTTACTGAAAGAAGAAAAGTCCAAACAGTCATGTTTCAGTTGCACTACCTTTCCTGCTGCAGTCAACAACTCGGTGACGGAGAACCGGAAGCCTGGCATTCCTTCTGTGTTTGGTCGTTCACGTGCTTCCATGGAGGAGCAGCATCATGGTTGGTAGCAGCATGAATCCCGCCTGTCTTCACCCATAGCTCTGCTGCCTGCTTTAGCTGCTCCAATCAGCCAGCACCGCATGGTTTGATGCTGTTGCGGATCAAGAAGCAAACCTCACATGGGACCAGTGAGGGAAAGAAGCTCCAGCCAAAGACCTCGGCACAGCTTGTGGAAAATACTTTGTTCTTGGAAAATATGAACTCAGCTGACAGTTTGCTTATTTTCAAGAAGCTTGCTCTGTGGGGCTTTGTTCTGTTTCACGCCTCTGATGTTTAAACTGCTTCTAGCTAGCCTGCCATGCACCTGGTACCTTCACCCAGACCTGCGGTGTTATTTTAATGCTTTTTGCTTGAGTTTGAGCTCGCTTGGCGGAAGACATGATGCTGTAAAGATGATGTGGATAGAAACGACTGCATGTGTGCACTGATCACTTTCCATAGTGATGTGGAAACAGCAGTTGGTGTATGAGTATCTTTGTGTGTGAAACAATGAAAAATTCATGCAGACCTTTATTTCACTTGGTCTCACATTGTAATCATGAGCAGAAAACATAATTACAGAAGTTTCCATTCAGACCGTCCAGTTATAATCTGCTCTGCATTTATTGGTTCCTTCTTCTACTGGCAAACGTTCTGCTTTATGCCCAAAAATAACAGAAGTTTAGTGAAGAAAGCAGGAGAGTTCTTAGAAATCAAACTACTGAGACTGCAAACATTCCTCTGTCATATTTACATGGAGCTGATTGGAAGGCATGCCTCTGCATTGTTTCAAGTTACAAGCTAAAATCACTCCGTCGTCTTTCATGTTTCTGGTTTTGCATTTATGCCATTTAGCTTTGGAAGACGTTCAATTCCCTGATTGTGAGGAATTCTGGCTTCTTCTTAAATGGAGGAAAGGGGTGTAATTGGTTGCAGGTTCTGGACCTTGCAATGAAAAACATATACCGGCTTGTGAATATAGAGTGGATTGTTCATGTTTTAAGGTCCATTTGGCTTTGGGGAGTCAGAACAGAACTCTGTATTGGTTAAACATACATTTTCCCAGGAGATTAAAGAGAACCTGGATACATGTTTTGTTTTATGAAGACAGAATTTCCTCAGAAGCCAAAACTTCGGCCTGGCTCTCATTTCTGCCTTGCACCACTTCAAAAACACATAAAAGCACACAATCTTACTCGGGTAGAGGAACTGGACCAATGGTTTCCATCAAAAAGAAAAGAGCAGCTTTGTTTTATTTTTTGCATTTACAGAAAGTCGTTAATGGTTCAAAGTTCAGAGACAGAACTTGAGTAGATCAACCATATTCTGCTTGTTTTAGGGTCTTCTGTTCGCACAGCTCTCAACAGCAGGCCAAACGATGTAAGAAAACCTGGAGAAACTGGTAAAAACCTGTAAATCTTAGCATTCTCATTTCACACTTATGTTTAGACACCTTTATAATCCAGTTTTCTTCAGACAAGGTGAACCGCCCGGAGAAAAGTGGAAACCCGGAAACCCTGAAAGTTAAAGTCCAAGCTGGAACGACCAAACCAACAAAACAGGAACGCAGACAAACAATCAGTACTGCGGCACCAACAGCCGGTAAATAATCAGGGGGCAGGGAATGATCCGGAAGTTGAAAGTTTTTGGGTGGAGCTTTGTTTTAGCAGCTGGTGCCATTATCAAGTTTATTTCCTCACCTGTTACAACATTCCTTTCTTTAGTGACTCGACAGGAAAGCTGGGAGGATTCTGACCTTTTCAAGTCGCAACCAACGTCTGATGTTGATGCGCTGGGAAAGAAGCGTTATGTGGGTAAGCAAAAATAAGCCCAACTTGTTCCTTTTGTTCCAAGCACTGACTTGTGGGAACAAACTTCCTGTAAAGTTTTATTCCCTGAATGAATTAATCTTCTATCCACAGCTCCTCATGTGGTCTACAAAACCGGTAAGAAGCCTGATGAACCGTGCTCCATCACCTCCTCCCTTAACTACTTCCCTGAAGATGAGCCTGGAGAGGTGAATGTGACATCTCCTCCAAGGAATCCACCTTCCAACCTCACTGTGGTGACGGTGGAGGGATGTCCTTCCTTCATCATCCTGGACTGGGAGAAACCCGACAACCACACCACCGGTAGGTCATCATTAACTGCCTACGGTGAGGTGCTGAATGTTACGCAACAAACAGCAAGTCTATTGTCCTTTCTGCAGAATATGAGGTCATTTCCACTGCCAAAGGACCAGATGGAGAACGGGTTTCCATCCTAACTACCAACCAGACTCACACTGCAGTGGAGAACCTCAATCCTGAGAGCAGGTATTTCAGTTCTCTGGCCTTGCTTTGGCCAGGCTCATTCTGCAGAAGGTTATAATTCTGAGGTAGTTCAGCTGTCCCAATGACCCATGAAGACGGATCTGTCAGCAGATGGAGTTGCAAAGGTTCCTGTCTACAGATGGTCAAACAATGAAGATCTAATGAATGAACTGAGACTGTAGGAGGCTGTTAGTGAAAGCGTTAGAAGGTTCTGTTAGCTTCAACCTGGGTGTTTCTGGTCTGCAGGTTCTAGATGTGGGTTCTGCTGTACGTGTTTGAGGGCAGGTCTGGTTCACTTTAGGCTCAGTTTGGGTCAGAGAGCAAGAAAAGCAAATACCAGAAATCCCCAAAATACGCAAAGTTTCCATTTCTGTACTGCAAAGACTTGAACTGAGTTTCAAAATGACTAAATTAATGTTTCTAAAGCAGCTTTCACTCTCTCCTCTCCTTAGTTATGAGTTCAAGGTGAAGCCGAAGAACGAGCTGGGAGAAGGTCCGCTGAGCGAACCAGTGTCCTTCAACACAGAGTCTGGTCAGTTTCTCCCATCATCAGAGTTAAACCCATGCAGCTCCTGCCAGACCGACTCCTGTCTCCGCACAGCTGCAGCTACTTAAAATTAAAATGAACACCAAGTTCAGATAAATAAATGAACTGATCGGTCCAAGAAATCCATATTCTTGAGTAATCTGAACAACTGCCTGCCTGGGGCTGCTGAAATAAACAATCCATCAAATGACAAATGGGCCATGAAGGCCCTTCCTGTTGGCTGTGTTGGCTTCACTGCAGCTCAGATATTCATTATGGATCGTATTAAACACGTAGAGGTCTGAGTGAAGGAAAGCAGCCAGTCCCAAAGTCTCTCAGGGGTTAATCGTTGAAGGACTTTGATGATTGTTTTTCCTTGTTTCTCAGTCCAGTAGTCCTGGAATATATTAATATGGAAATCGTTTTCTTTGTGCAGCCGATCCGCGCGTGAGCGAGAACGTCTCAGGTAGGTTTCTTCTCCACTCTGCTGCTTCTTCATGTCTCGGCTTGATATGCAGACCTCATATGGTTTTCCATGCAGGAAAAGATGCCATCTGGACTCAGTTCCCTTTCAAGACGGACTCGTACTCTGACTGCCACGGCAAGCAGTACGTGAAGAGGACCTGGTACCGCAAGTTTGTGGGAGTCCAACTGTGTAACTCGCTGAGGTACAAGATCTATCTGGGCGAAACACTGAACGGTGAGAGCTGATTTAAAATAGGTGGAGCAGATGGACTGGGCAGGTCGGTCTGGTCCTGACCTTCTCACTTCATGTTTTGGGTCAAAGGTGAATTCCACAACATTGGTGATCAGAGCGGCTTTGGTGAGGACCACTGTCAGTTTGTGGATTCCTTCCTGGATGGGCGAACAGGCAGACAGCTCAGAGCGGACCAGCTCCCCTCCAGGAATGGTAATTATCAAGCTTCAGAACTGCAGCACCAGAACAGCGTTTATTGCTCTCTGATGGGATATAAATTACTTTGATCAGCACCGTTTCAGAGCCAGACGTTCAGAGCAGGATCCGGTCGATCTTCTGAAGCACAGATTTGGCAAACTGTTCTTCTTTGCAGAGCCTCGTCTGTAACTCTCCCGTCTTTTCCTCCTGGTTCAGGTTTCTTTAGAGCTTTGCGCCAGGAGCCCGTCAACTTTGGACTGATAGGTGGACATTCCCACATCAACTACGTCTCCTGGTATGAATGTGGAACGCCAATCCCTGGGAAATGGTAAACGGGCTGTGATCCACAAGAAAGGAACTTGTTGCCCTCAGCTGGGGGCAGAAAAAGCATGGGTGGGGCTTAAAGCAGCTGGACCCGGAGCTTGTTACCCAGTGCTGTAAAAACCAGAACATGTACAGGACTTCCTCATCAGGGAACTGTAAGGAGAGCATTTGTACAACTATAGCGAACATGCCTCCTCCCTATTTATCAAGAACCAGTGCTACAGTGATGTTAGAGCTGGAAAAACTCAACTTAGATATATTTTATTTTTTGTTAAATCATGGGAAGCTGGCTCCCTGGAAGGTGTTATTTATCCAAAGGTCTTTGGTCTCATTTGTTCATGTTTGCTGACAGGCAGGAAGTGAAAGGGGGGGTTGGTAAAGAAGATACCATCATCCTCCACATTCACACTTTAACTGGCAGTGATTCAATGTCCCACCCCCTCCATGTTGACCATACAGTCCTCTAGGAAACTGTAACTGAAAATGAAATGTCAGTTCATACTGTTTTACTGTTTTTCTCTTTTCTGTTGCCTGCAAATGTTATTTTCTCTCCTCATGACCAAATGTTTCATTTAATTTACTGACCTACTAGTGCAGCATGATGTTGCAGCTATCCTCTAAACCAGTCGTCATGCAGCTCTGCTTCTTAGTACTTTAGAATATGTGACAGGTTTGATGCTGACAGAACAATAATTACACATTGATTGTGTAGCAGATCCGATGGAGCTTTTCCTCTTTTGCTTTTTGCACAGGAGAAATTTACGTGCTGTTAAAGAAGAAAATATTCTTAAATAGTTAACTTTGAAAAAGGTTTGCTGTCTCTCTTCCTCTGGTCCCTGGCCCTCCCGGCGAGCTGCGTGTGGCCCCAAGGAAAACCAGCAATGCGTGTTGTCGTCACAGAATTACAGAGTTTAATCCAATATAAGACAATGCACAAACTTACACCAGAAACTGCAGAACAACGGAGACATACATTCAATTACCTGACCTAAATGGAGAGAAGGAAAGAAAGCAAAAACGTACAAAGACATCTTTGGAGAGTTGCAAGAGAAAATCTGATTTGTTACTTCTGTGTAGTTTTATCCTCTTGTATTTAATTTATTCAAATAAGGCTGGCTTTTGCTCCTCCAACCAGGAGCTATCTTGGACACTCAGAAAAACTTAGAACTTCCCCCAATTTACAGCAAACATCTGGGGTCATTTGCTTCTTTGTTTTAACAAGAAAAAGCGGAAAGCTTGTCTTGTCTTGGCCTCTAGAATTCTTAAGGTCATCTGGCTAAGATAAGATTTCACAGACAGCTGTGGAATGCGGGGCCTCTCCTACCATAAATTCTCAGGAACAAACTTAAATTCAGTAATTTGGTTCAAGGAAAGGTTATCTTCACAAACTTGTTCAAAATTAAGAAATATGTTCAAAATGAGAGTGCTCAACATACCTTTTACACATGCCATAAGATTAACTGTATTAAAAACTAAAAATAATCATTTTTCTTTAACAGTACAAACTTTCTACGGTCAGCGGTCTTTTTTTTACTCCCATTTTCCTCCAACTGAAGTGTAAAGCAGACTTCCTCTTCTTCTGATGCTAACGGCACGCAGCTAGCTGCCTGCAGCTAACGGCACTCAGCTAGCTGCCTGCTAGCATTTCTGCCGAGGGTTTTATTAGAGGCAATGGTGGCCTAGTGGTTGAAAATTGGGTTTGGCCTCCGATAGGTTCTGAGTTCAAGTCCAACTCATTCAATCAGCCGGTCACTCTGGGTCCATGAGCAAGACCCTGCTCCCTGGACGCCACACAATGGCAGCCCACTGCCCCCCAAAGGCTTAAAGGGTTAAATGCAGACATTGTGGGACAATAAAGGATTTATTTTTTTTACATTTTCCAAACCAAGAAGCTAAAAAAAAAAAAATAAATTCAAAGAGTTTTTTTTTTATTTCCTTTTTTATTACATTTTTTTTTAAACCAAACTGTAGGATGTTTAACTCAATTGAGCATATTGGTTCTTTAAGCTCTTTTTCTTAGAGAGCAGAACAGGTGCTGGCCAATATTATGCCTGATTTTCTTTAACAAGATGGAAAAAGCAAATATTTTCTAAAGCATGAACAGTGGTGTTCCAACTGACTCCCTCCAAAATATGTATAAAGTGTATAAAATCTCTTAGAAAGCTCAATATAAATATGGACAGTTGTGGAAATTGTCTGCTGGTTTCTGGAAGAGTCCAGCAGTGAAATGAGAGGCACAGAGATGTGGAGTTTATTGCTCCAAGGCCAAAGTCCTGAAAAGTTTCAAACATCTTTGCTTTGCCAAAATATTGATTTCATTGTTTTCATTTCCTGTTTGAGGAGGTTGAACGAGGCTTTCATACGGTGCAGTGCAGATGCAGGTCATTTTTCTACATGCTGTATCCAAGTCCTGCAGGACTGTTGCTCCCTGATCATCTAACTTTACCTTTTAGCTGCAGCTGAATGAACTCATGCAAACAGCCTGAAAATATAAAGAACAGGTTGATTAAATGCAGGAGAAACATTTGGAATAAAACGTAGAATGTATTGATTATTTATATATATATATATGTTTGTTTCTGTATCGTTTTTAATAAAAAACATTTTTTTCAAATGTGTCTTGTGTAAGCTGACTTCTACACAAAGAGCTTATATATTCACACAATAAACCCATATAGTGGTGGAGTTGGAAGAGTCTCAGTATTAAACATGTTTTCCAGGCTTGTCTGATGGATTTCATTTAATGGATCAAATAAGCTGCAGACCCAAAACCACAGTTTCCACTGTAAACTATCCAAACTGGATGCCAGTGTTGTCTGGGCTCCAGGGAAGCAGAGAGATGATTCCCAAAGGAAAAAATGGACCCGAACTGGAATCCCTCAACTTCCAGCTCTGTCAGACACATCTAGAATATTTTCTCTGCTGCAGGTAGATTTCATGATCTTCAGTAAATCAAAGAAGCAGCAGATGAAGAAAATGTTTTGATAGCTGTCAGTTTCCGTCATTAAAACATTGATAAGCTGATGCTTCAGTTCGTAGTCTGATCTGGACTGTTTTCATGTTTTCATCTGTAGAAGAATATAAAGGGTTAGAACGAGCAAAATGACAAACTCCATCGAACCAAAACCGTATCTCTGCTGCAATTCTAACCACTACCAGCAATACAATCTAAAATGATGCATTTTTCTTCCTTGTGTTTAAACTTTTAAGATCTTCACACATCTGTAATATTTACTAAACCTTATTAAGAGCTAAAGTGAAGTTAGGGTCACTGGTCTAAGGGAAATAATACCTAATACTGTGTTCTAGAGACACAGTATTAGGTCTGGCACGGAGGAAACTCGTAAATAAGGTATTTTGGTCATGTTGGTCCTCCTCCTGGTCTCTGCTCCTTAAGAAGGAATGTAATCAGCAGTGATGAGGAGCACCTGCTCGCCACGCCTGCAGAGAAGAGAGAGAGAGACAACCCAGCCCTGTACCCAGGCCTGGAGCACGACACAACATCCATCTACCGGTTAGTACAGTCTCACCCTACCCTTGGATTGTTTTAAGTGATTCCATATCTTTGGATTTTAAAAAGGTCATTGAGCTGGTGGGGCAACGCCCTCTATTGGCCAGCCGCCACTGGTTGAACGCTCCTAGTCCTACCTGCTTCAGGGTTTGGGATAGTAGTGATGGGCAAGTGAAGCCTCATGAAGCAATGAAGCTTTCCAACGCAAAGTGTTGAAAAAAGTTCATTACTCGATGCTTCATTCATCACTCACTAGTGACATCTGCTGGTGAAACTGTAACAGCCTTGTTACTCAGTTGGATCATACTTCCAAATATTAGGAAATGCAATATTGTCACAAAGTTTTCATCAAACTCATGTTTAGTAAGAGAAGAATCCTATTTAATTGTCATGTTTTAATGATTAAAATGATTTGTAGCCAATCTAATCCTTGACCATCAGTGGTGGTGTTAGGTTTTCTTTTATGACATGGACTTATTAGACAATGAAGATATGTGTTACTTTAATGTATTGAGAACTGAGTGACTGTTGCTGCAGACTCTGTGTACTTTGAGCTTGAAACTTGCTTCCTTAAAGACAGAATTTGTTTAAAATCATCTCTTCCTAGGAGTTCTAGTTCTGATTCTTAATATTAAGTTACACATAGAGTTTGCCTCTTCTAATGGCTTTTAGTCTGGTTTTGATGTGTGATTCTGATGCATCTCCTGATTAAACAAAAGAAAATATAGAAATTTCTGGATTTTAGGTTTAATTGTTTTTATTTAGGAATAGGACTTTTTTCACTGTTTCAGGTTGTGATTGTGATCTGTCATCTCATAATACTCCCACATATGAGAGGTTTTTCTCTTTTTTGACGGCTCCATTTCAACCACTGCTGATGAAATCTGTTCTGCTGATACCAAACCACCTATTACACCCCACGAAGCAACAGGATTCATCGCGCTTTTATTTTGAAAACCGACACGCAAAATGAAGCAGTCACGTGACCAATGCAATGCGAGGCCTCGTTTGTTGCCAGTCACGTGGTTTTCAACAAGACAACACAGGCCTCGGAGCGGGGCTTCATTGACACGCCCCCTTATTACTCGGTACAAGCCTCGAAGCCTGGCTTCAGATAGCCCATCACTATGGGATAGTCCTTAATGTGGCGAACTGAGGCTTAGTGCTTAGGCGCTGGTTTGGGATTACTTTTTATCAGTTTTTAGCAGAATCCCAAAACTCTCAGTAATATCAGTGGGTCCTTATCTTTTGTTGGGGGAGCAAACAGCTGTTAGCAGCGGTCGATACTTGAAGTCACAGTGTTAAAGTGACACACTTATTCCGACTGGGACAAAATGTACTCTTAAAGTGTTACTTTACACTGAAGCATTTACTGTGAAGACGTGTTTCTCTGAAGTCTTGGGCAGGTTTTGGTGTTTGTCCTGTCAGGGGTCTTTTCAGATCGAGGTCTGGTTGTTTGTTCTTTGCTCCAAGCATTTCCCAGTTGGGGCTTCTGGTCTGGTTATTATTGCCATTGGATGCAGCACCTTATTTCTCACTTCTGTTGGTTAATTGTCTTTCTGATGAGTTTGTATTTAAATCCAGCGGTGGGGTTATGTCCGTGCTTTGGAAGTAGTCACTGGCAGGGTTATAGAATAACCATAACCACTATTTACTACCACATTCACTTCCAGTCTGTGTTAATTTCCAAGACAGCCATCCTCCATAAAAGTACTGTGGGGTTAAGGGAGGCATTGTTGCTGAAGTGGACATGTCCATCTCTGCGGTGTGATAAAAAAAAACAACTGTTTAAAAAGTAGAGTAGCTAGACAACATAACATGGAAATTTTTATATTTGTAACTGTTTTTACTGTATGTTTTTAATGTGGACCCCAGGAAGACTAGCTGTTTGCCATGGCAACAGCTAATGGGGATCCTTAATAAAATTACAAAATTACAAAATTACAAACCCAAAATTTGAAGAACCCTAAGAATTTTTTGAAAAGCAGTAAATTCTTTATCTGGTGATAAGATAATCCTGTTTTAAGAAAGATGCAAACATGCTAATAAAGCAAATATTCTAAATTATTTCAATGAGTATTTTGTTTGTCCAGGATCTCTATCTGAGTGGCTTTTAGCTCATCAATCAAACAGTCAGAGTCAGTTTCCTTCACCTGTTGCTTATGCCAGGGTCCAGGGTTCGATCAGAACTGCAGCTGGATCAATTTAAACCTGCCGGCTCTGATTCTCTTGAGTCCTTCTGGTTGAGTTCTGCTTCTGATTTTTTTTACAGAACTTCTTAGTCGTATTTTAAATTGAACAACTTCTAAAAAATAACATTTGGATAATTTGTTAGTCAGCGTATGTTCTTCTCTCTTTATTTAGTTTTTTTGTTCGGTTAAAGGATTTTATTTATCTGATGGGTCCCAACATAGGATGATTGAGGCACTGATGGGGTCAGTCTAAGCAGAGGAGGGGTTGATTACTGTGACACTCATCTCCCACTGGCCAAAAACCAGTTTAAACGTGAGAACAATTGGCTTTCAGTAGCAGTGGGAACAGCTCACTGACCTGCAAGAAAATCTCCTGGACTCTGATCAACATGCTGTAGGAACAGCAGAGGCTGGTCGACCTGCTAAGTTACATGACACCATTGAACCCAATGTACGGACGTCAACACACCAGTGATCTAACAAGCAGAAACAACTCGGTTTCCATTGGATGAACATGGAGCAGCTCTGGTGAGAGCAATTCAGACAGATAATAGAGCGAAACAATAAAGCTCACTGACTCTGCCCTGGCTTCCTTCCACGTTGCTCTCCATTGTTTACTGGACAGATTTCCATCACACTGTCAATGAATGCTGACCCAGTGTGATGCCGTCATCAGACATGCAGTGGGGGGGACACAGGCCATGCAGCTGCCAGCGAGGGTTAGACTCTGCTTTTAAGTCAAGTGAGAAAAGAACCAAAAGCTGATTGTTAGCGACCCGGTTTTGAAAAAGCCGGGTTTTTAGTGGGAAAGAGTTGCATTTTAGAGGGAAAACAGGCCATGAATGCGTTTCCAACCAATCAGTCTCCTAAAACTGACTTTGAGAGGCAGAAACCTTAAACCTTAGAGCAGAAATACGTGTGTCTTCTTTTATATTGCCTGTTAAGGACTGTTACAGTATATTTATTAACCTTATGAGGACAAAGAGTTGGAGAGTTAATAGTGAATGAACTTTAGGCTAGGAAAATATTGGTAATAATGGTTATATATTCAGGTTAGGCATAAAATATGGGTAAAATACGGACAGGGGTGTTATTGTTTATGAGGGTATCAAGGATCTGTTAAACATTTTTATCTGCTTTGGACTTGTAACTGAATGCAATGACTGATAAAGACCTGTCCAGTCATGTAAGCTGCCTGGTGCCTTCTGGACCTCTGTCATAAATCAGCCATCACTTGGTTTATTAAGATCTGCTGTGTTGAGCATCATTTATTAGCTGAGGAAATGAAGGAAAACCAATGAAAGCCTGGTACTTCGCTTTGCAGAGCTCAGCCAGCTATGGTGCCAGCGGTCCATGAGCTAATGAAATTAGACTGTGTGCTCAGGTTCAGCAGTAAGGGAAGACTTGTGACTGCTGCCCAGAAGCTGTCTGTCAGGACGCTCTCATCTCAGACCACCACTACAGAGGACATTTAAGCTGGGACTCTGGATGGAGCTCCACCTTCAAGCACATTCCACAGGTCCTTACCTGCCTCGCCGAGGCGATGTAGCATTCACTTATCCACCTATCCCTCCTTACACCGAGTCACAAGCTCCAGCAGTAATGTAGTGACAGATTACATCATTTTCCAGCCCTGAAACCATGGGTTGGCTGGATGCACATCACCATGGAAACCAGGAAATGTTTCTGTTCCCTGGGACAAATCTGACGAGTTCCTGACTCTGCAAGGAAACAGGAGGAGGACAGAAAACAGGCCATGCCAGTTCAGCTGTCATTTCAGCCTGTTTGCAACACACAATGCTCACTGGGAGCCAGTCAGGTCCAGTATGGAGAAAGGTGAGGTAAGCCTGCAGAAGGAAAGAAGGTCAGTATTCTATCCTGGTTTTAGCGCTCTCCCTTGGTTTGCACCTTTGTTTGAAGGAACCTGACGAAGCTCAGTTCCAAATCACTGACCCAAGTTCACCGTCTGCTTCATCTCACAGCTCGACTGTGCAGCTCAGCCACCGTGTAGTCTCTGTAATTTTTACTTATTTATAAGATCAGCACATCTCTGCAGTACAAATGCAATAACCCAAGACAACTACTGTGTTAGGGTTAACCTAACCCTAACCCTCTTTCCTTAACTCTCTACTGGGCAGATATCTTTAGATGTAAAGGAAACATATTCCAGGACATTAGAACTTTTTTCTTTTTTTCTCTTTATGCTTTTTGGGTACCATATAAACTCTTTTTATATTGTCTGTCATATTTTTATGTTTAATGGCATCTTGCTTTGACTCTTTCTACTCTATATAAGCTACTGGGACAAAACTAAATACATAAAGTTGAGTCTAAGTCTGCTGCCTAAAAAAAAAACATCTGCAAAGTCATTGAAACAGAGAGAACCTGACCTCCAGCAAATGTGAAATGGTCTAGTAGTCTAACCAGTTCACCACAATGGTAACCAGGATCAGCGGTAGCACCTAGCTGGTTATCACCTCTCTAACTCATCCAACTTTGACTGATCATGATTCTGTGAATGTCTAAAGGGTCGAGTCCAAGCTAGTAGACCAATCACAACAATGAGAGCAGAAGGCAGAGCGCCGCATTTCTGAGAGCAACAAAAACTCATCTGATAGAAAAACGAAGAGGAAAAATGTCTAAATGGAAAGTCAAACATGGTGGCTGCAGGAAAGAAATGCTAAATATGGCGACAAAGGATTGTTGACAACTTTAATGAGCGAGTTCAGAGCAAGTGAACACAGCCTGCAACTTGATCACTGCAGGCAGAGCATAGAAATAAAACCCAGAAACATAATTTATCTGTTTAGATAGACTTTCATTCAATAATGTTTGGCCTCCAATAACGCTGGAAGATGATGATTGCATCATATTACTACAGGAAGTGATCAGACATATCAATACAGGAAGTGATCAGACATCATATTATTACAGGAAGTGATCAGACATCATATCAATACAGGAAGTGATCAGACATCATATCAATACAGGAAGTGATCAGACATCATATTAATACAGGAAGTGATCAGACATCATATCAATACAGGAAGTGATCAGACATCATATTAATACAGGAAGTGATCAGACATATCAATACAGGAAGTGATTAGACATCATACTAATACAGGAAGTGATCAGACATATCAATACAGGAAGTGATTAGACATCATATTAATACAGGAAGTGATCAGACATATCAATACAGGAAGTGATCAGACATCATATTAATACAGGAAGTGATCAGACATATTAATACAGGAAGTGATCAGACATATCAATACAGGAAGTGATCAGACATCATATTAATACAGGAAGTGATCAGACATATCAATACAGGAAGTGATCAGACATCATATTAATACAGGAAGTGATCAGACATATCAATACAGGAAGTGATCAGACATCATATTAATACAGGAAGTGATCAGACATCATATCAATACAGGAAGTGATCAGACATCATATCAATACAGGAAGTGATCAGACATCATATCAATACAGGAAGTGATCAGACATCATATTACTACAGGAAGTGATCAGACATATCAATACAGGAAGTGATCAGACATCATATCAATACAGGAAGTGATCAGACATCATATTAATACAGGAAGTGATCAGACATCATACTAATACAGGAAGTGATCAGACATATCAATACAGGAAGTGATCAGACATCATACTAATACAGGAAGTGATCAGACATCATATCAATACAGGAAGTGATCAGACATCATATCAATACAGGAAGTGATCAGACATATCAATACAGGAAGTGATCAGTCTGAGAGAAATCATCCTGATTTCTCAGGTGGGAAAACTTCATATACCAGTTTACCATTGATCCCCCATCAATGCATCTTTATCTAGCTTATTGGCCGCTGGATAAAGTTGTTTTTAAGATTTAGGTCAATACTGAAAGCTAACCTGCCCCAGAGCAGATTTGCCATTCAGAATATGTTACCATGGTGACTAGCCTTGCTAAGAATTAATGCTGAAAAGTCAGGATTAAACCTGGCTA
Source organism: Cyprinodon tularosa (assembly GCF_016077235.1). NCBI lineage: Eukaryota > Metazoa > Chordata > Actinopteri > Cyprinodontiformes > Cyprinodontidae > Cyprinodon > Cyprinodon tularosa. The sequence goes on along the minus strand of NW_024039775.1, from coordinate 23,930 downwards.
AACCTTAACTGGCTAACCCAGTAATCCTGCTTTGGGGTTTAGGCCTCTGGTTGTGTGGATCAAAGTCTCTATTCATCATATTAAACACTTCCTGAGCAGACTCACCTTCAACACCTCAAGGTTCATCATCAAATACTATGAATCTTTTCTTAGCCAACTCTTGACGCTTGCATACCATGACATTTTCTTTCAATGAGTTCAGATGTGAAATGTGGGGAGAAAGAGAAAATATAGATTCCAACTCAGTTATTTACCAAACTGAACATTGGATTCATAGGAGAAAAACTCAGGTCGTTTTGGCACCTTGATGTCCTGAAAATGATGCTCAGAAACTAGTCCATGCATTAGTTACTTCAAGGCTGGACTATTGTAATTCTTTACTATCAGGAAGTCCACAAACTGTAGTTAAAAGTCTTCAGCTGATCCAAAATGCTGCAGCCAGAGTTCTGATGAAAATGAAAAAGAGAGATCATATCTCTCCTATCCTGGCTTCTTTTGGGGGTTAAGTGGTTAATTGTTTTTGCCTCCTCCAGCAGCTCGGATCAGAACATCTGTTTGGACTCTGTCACACATTCCAGATGGAAAGCAGAGTTTCCAGCAGAATGCTCTTTCCTTTAACTTGCTGCCAATTTATGTTCTGATAAATGTTCTTATGTACTCAAACAGTCTGAATGATTCTCCATTCAGTCCTTGGAGAGCTTCATACTTTTCACCATTATATATATATTCAATGTTTGTCATCCTCCATTGAGACATTGTTGTTATTTTGTTTCAATAATAATCTTTTTATCACTTTTATTTTTAGTGCATGGATCACATTGGCATGCACAGACCTTTTAAAGGCGGGAGCTGTAATTAAGATCTGATGTATTTATAGTCATGTACTTGGGGATTGATGGCCTAGAGGTTAGAGCAAAGGTTAGAGCCTCGGTCTGAACAAGACCCTTTGCCCAACACTGCTCCCCGGGCGCCGCACCATGGCAGCTCACTGCTCCCCAGGCGCCGCACCATGGCAGCTCACCGCTCCCCTGGCGCCGCACCATGGCAGCTCACCTCTCCCCGGGCGCCGCGCCATGGCAGCTCACTGCTTCCCAGGCGCCGCACCATGGCAGCTCACTGCTCCCCAGGCGCCGCACCATGGCAGCTCACTGCTCCCCGGGCGCCGCACCATGGCAGCTCACTGCTCCCCGGGCGCCGCACCATGGCAGCTCACTGCTCCCCAGGCGCCGCACCATGGCAGCTCACCGCTCCCCGTGCTCCGCGCCATGGCAGCTCACCGCTCCCCTGGCGCCGCACCATGGCAGCTCACCGCTCCCCGGGCGCCGCACCATGGCAGCTCACCGCTCCCCTGGCGCCGCACCATGGCAGCTCACCGCTCCCCTGGCGCCGCACCATGGCAGCTCACTGCTCCCCAGGGGCCGCACCATGGCAGCTCACCGCTCCCCGGGCGCCGCACCATGGCAGCTCACCGCTCCCCTGGCGCCGCACCATGGCAGCTCACCGCTCCCCTGGCGCCGCACCATGGCAGCTCCCTGCTCCCCAAGGGGAGGGGTTAAATGCAGTGAGGGAATTTCCCCAATGTGGGATTGTACAGGGACTAACTTTACCTTTATGTTGCAGTGCTGCCTCAAATCTGTTTATATAATGATTTATTATATTTCTGATGTACGTCAAAATCTCAGTGTTTCATAGTAAAATAAAATAAAACAAAATAGTAAAATTAGATTAAAATATGTTTAAAGGTATGTTTTCAGTTTCTGACATTCTGTGGCGTCCTTCATTTTTAAGGTTATTCCATGTAAGTTAATTTATTTTTATGTTGCCGCTCGCAGCAGATGCCACATCTGTCTCATAAAGGATCTCTTGTTTTTTCCTCGGATGATTCCTGACTTCCGTCTGGATTCCACATTAAATCACTTGGAAAGATAACTTTGGGATGAAACCTCTTTCTTTGCTTGTTTCACTCGCTGTCCTCCTCCCTTGGGTTCCCCTGACCAATGAGTTACGATGCAGAGGAACTCCCTGCTTCTTCTTGGCTTGGAATTCCCTGTTTTAGGAAACCCGGACAGGCAGAAGATGTTCTCTGGGGACAAGGAAGAGACGATGACTGGTGTTTGAGCCCTAGGATTCCTGCAGACAGCTGAGGTGGGAAAGTGTGGTGGGTAAGACGATGTGGAAGTGGTAATTTATCAGATTTTATAATGCTAGTGAGAAGGCCGCTTTCTGGATTGGTGCTTTGTGCTTTAGGAAGATCTGATCTCCTGGTTCGTTTTGAGCAAATAAATGTGAATAAAAAATCTGCTGGATTTTTAAAGTTAAGAGCTCATTATTGGAAGAGTTCAGGAAACAGTCAAGATGAAGAACTAATCAGCCTAATCAAAGGAAAAGTTTTCTTTAGTTAAAGAAATATAATTTTCCTTGTTGCGCTGAAATGTTTTCAGGACTCTGTGTCCTATTCTCATTTGAATGTGTAATTTGGATATTTTGCTGTAGTCTTGGTCTTAAAGCCACAGACCATTGAGATTCCTGCAGCAGCAGCTGTGTGCAGCTTTAAGGCCCGTCTGCAGTAAAATAATCTGCTTCTTCAGTCTAGGACTAGGACTCTGGTTTTATCACTCAGACAAGTGAATTCAATCTAAGGCCACAGAGACAAGACTTGCTAGAAGGGTGAACAGGGAAACTTATTGTATGGTGAGCGAAGCTCCTCTTTCCCAGGTGGTTGGAGGTGTAATCAGGATACATTTTGTTTTGTTCTGGTCTTCTTGTCTTGGCTATGTTCCTTCTGGATCTCCTTACACCATCTTACATGGAAAATGGTCTGCATTCAATGAGCCCTTTAGCCATACTGAGTCTGGGGACTCCAATGAGTTCACACTACATGTAGCAACAGCTGCTTTGGACACAATGACAGAAGACAAACCAAAATACTGCATAACTGCATAGATATTAACTACAGACACATCTACTGAGACAGATAAAGCCGGGGTTTGAACCAGTAAGAAACCTGTGCATCTTATGCAACTGTCCATTAAGCCTAGAGAACACAGAATTTAACACAAAAATCCATCTCATGAATTCAGCAACCAACAAACTCTCCTGACTAGAGAGAAGAAAGGAGGAAATGAAACTAAAAAGGGTTCTGTAGGTTTGAAGCTTCTCCCGATTTTACCAAATCTTTCATTAGACCTCAGTTCATCTCCTCGTTACTGAGGCTTGGATCAGATTCTGCTCTGCTGATCCAACAGGGTGACCTTCATGTTAATCTACAATGACTCTCAGCATTGCATATAATTTAAGTTTAAGGTTGAGTTCGGACCACTACTGATGTCAGTGGGAGTAAGCGCATGGTCCTCACTACATATAGAAAGAAGTTATTGTGTGTTTGGGGAGGTTGGGCTAATTGACTTGCATTCCTGATTTGTAGGCGATGAAGTGAAGGCTGCTGGGATGTCTTCCTGTCAGCAGCACCTCTAAACATCATCACACGCCAAGTGGTGGGTTGGGGTAGAGAGGTTCTCTCTCTTTACACAGCAGTGTCACTGATGGGGGGAGGGTCTGATTGGAGCCCATGTTCAGGTGTTTGGTCCTTGCAATGCTGATTGACTGTTGTTCAGTCCTGGGATGCCGACTGTCCCACTGTATGACACCAGCTGAGTCTTGCGTAGAACAGTGGGCCAACTGTCAAACAGATTCAAACCCTCAGACCACCGATTAACCAGAGAACCCGACTCTAATTATCAGTCCAGATAATCTATATTTGTAGAGTGTAGCTTTTACAGACCCTGATATCCTGCCTGACCAAGAATTACCAGCATTTACAAACACACTAAATGTGTGAGGTTGGTGCTGTTCTTGGTCCATTGTTGAGATAGGACCTCTAACAGCTTTGATTAGGAAACCAAATGTATATCTTTTTCTCCTCTTTCTCCTTCATGCCTGAAATCTGCAAAGTTTAAAGCTGTGAATTAATTTAGCAAACAGTTTGACTGCAGCGTTCCTCCTGCTGACAGCAAACACACAGAGGGATGTCTTCACAGCAAACTGGTGGTTGCAATGGGCTGCTCTTCCCTTTCTCTGTCTGCATCTGTTTTCATGAAGATTTTACTCAAACTCTTAGAAATGCTGAACCTAGACCTGCTAGCCCCTCAAAAAGACACCACTTAATCAGAGCTGGCCCCACGTTCTCTCACAGGAGGCAGTCCAAAACGGCTCTGCAGAGTCCAGAAAACTAATAGCAGAAACAGGCAGCAAGCAGAGCAACAGCAAAGGAAAGCTGCCTACTTCAGCAGATCCATCCTTGTTGTGAAGTTCAGGAATTCCCTGCAGGAGGATCCTAATAGAGACTGTTTATGTTTCCAAAACATCTGTGCAGATGTAATTGGGCCTTTAAAGGAAGTTATGTGGAGTGTTTTAGTTGCTCTGACTGGACGCCTGGCCACAGTTCTGGCTTGTAAACTGGCAGATCTGACCTCATGAGTACAGTGAACATATCTGCTCACGGATCCAGTCCATTAGTTTGTTTTGTTCGTCTCTCTGTTAACTTCGCAGCCAGCACTCAGCAGGGCAGCAAAAACAGCTCAGAGAAGTGGTTCAAAAAGCTCTTTTAAAATATAATTGGCTTCCTGGGGTCTGTGAGCCTCACGTGAGCTTCGAGTGCCAACGTTTAAATGGAGAGCTGAGAGGCTCTCTGCTTTTCATTTAGGCAGGAAAATCCCTGCAAACTCAGCCGTTATCAATCTGCAGCCTGACTGAGCTTAATGCACATCAGCTCCTAATCATCAACTGTAACATTTTTGATTGTTGAATATTTCCTCAAACTGGAACAAAAAGGAAAATCTTAGAACTATACATTCATAGCAATAAGGAACATTATAGTGACATCATGGAAAGGCAATAGTTAGATAACTTTGCAAACAGATTCCCAGAAATTTGGAGAAGAAACTGTTCTAAGGTCTAAAATTATGGAAAACTTGGAAAAAAAATTCCTGAGGCGCATCATCAGATCCATTCCTGCTGTAACTCTGACAACTGACAGTTTCCAGCTGATGTTTCTTGTCCTGCAGGAATAAATCACTGAATGAAAGATTGCTGCATCCCCAACAGTCAAGGGAGGTTTACTGCAGCTCCTTCATTTACAGACCCTCATATTTGAAGTACTAATGATCTCTTTAAATGTTATCTGTGGTCCAAGAGTAGCTTAATGAGAGAACTGAGATGGTTAATGTCCTCACTCTTTCTGTGTTTGGTAGATGTTCCGTCTTGGAGTTCGGCTGCAGCTCTAATCTCTACAGAATCATTTCCGTCTTCTAAGCTTTTCAAGGTAAAGTGGTTTTAATGACCAGGGGACACTTGGACAGCAGCATTCTCTAGATGATGGGAAAGGAAAGAAGGTGAATGAAATAACTGATCTTTAAACTCATCTAAAGGTCAGAATTCAGAGCTTTGGTGGTTCTGATGTTCCTGCTGGAGCAGAAAGAAGATGAATGTGATGTTTTGGTTCCACTTGAGATTGAAGGAACTAGATGGAAACATGTTGGAGCAGGATGACTGGTATAAACAGCCTGCCATGTCCTAATGGAGATAAACTGGTTTCATCAGGTGGACCAGGAGGAGGTTTAAATCAAACGCTTCAGTCTGTTTCCCTCTCCTGTTGGGATCAAACTGGAATGTGTCGGGAATCTGGGAGTAAGAAATCTTTTAAAGTGATTCTAGGTGTTGATAGGAAACATTAAGCTCAACATGTCATCTGTTAGACCTCAGTTCTGCTGTTGACATGAGAAACGGTGTGTGATGAGCTGTATTTACAACAGCCATCAAATCAAAGTGTTTCAGCATGATGTAGCGTCATCACAGAGGTTTACTCCCATAAACAGGACAGATTCATCCAGGGAGCAGGTCTGTCAGGAGCAGCTCTCCTACTGAGGATGATGGATGCACCCCTCCGGCTGTTGCAGCACCTGGGCCTGATTTACTGCAGAGCTTATCTTCTACTAGAAGATGGACTGATGGCGGCTCCATCTGTCCTGATGAGCAGCTCTGGTATGGATGGCTGCAGATGGAGACCAGGGCCTGTCACACGTGGAGTGCTGACAGGGGAACCTGGTGGGATCCTTACAAAAATGTACCACATCTTTCTTCTGCAGGTAATGTAAGTTTATGAAGCCTGAAGCAGAAAACAGAACATTTTGAAGCTGTGAAGAAATGGGCCCCAGTTAGACCCCAGAGGAAATCTTTGGCTCCTGGCAATGAAGCAATCCTCTTCCTCCTACAATGTGGAAAAAGGAATGGATGAGGAGATTTCTCTAACCTGGAGCTGAATGCCATACGGCCTCTGACAGAGTGGAAATCGTTTATCTGTGTTTGGATAGTGGTGACTTTTACAACAACAGCAGATATTTAGGAGCAAACATCCTTTTAAGTTGTGAGCCTGAATGTCATCATCAGCAGGAGAAACTTCTCAGTTTCTCGTTATAAGGAAGCGGCGCTCTCTCTAAGAATGAAAACCTTTTAGGGATAACTGGTCCGGTTCAAGAGAAACATCTTCAACTGGGACATTCAGATCTTCTGGTCACCATAATAGGTGACCTGCTGGTGGCACTATAACACATCTCCTTCCTGTAATTTTCTATTTTCTAACAATGTTAATATTTTTTTTATTTATTTTTTTGCCGGTCCAAATGTGTTTAAATGGACTTCGAATCTCCTTCCATCCTCTGTTATTCTTTCTAACCCTAACCTTTGTGACAAAATTTAATGCAATTCTTTTTTTCTCAATTAGCCCCTGACTGTTAAATGAACTAAAAAAGAAGCGAACTGTAAATGTGTTTGAGTTTTCAATTTGGAAAATGGTTTTGCATGTAATGAGTAAACCTAACCTCTGCATGGCCTCCTCCCAGATTTATCAGGGTTTGGTCATTAAAATATAATCTGCATTTTGATGAAAGGCACACATGGAAAAAAAGCCTAATTGCAAAGCAAAATCACTTTTCACCTTCTTTCTAAAGATGTATAAATCTTCTTATAATCTGATGAAACAAGGTGTGCGATCAATTTATTAGGAAAACCAGCTCTGTCCCAGGATGTCCCCAGTGCAGAAAGATGACTGATTAGATCTTTGAAAGTGTTTAACTCAACAAAACCTGCTATATTTTATTTAATCTGAAGTTAGCAGATTGCTATAACATCAAACTTACTTTGAGCAACAGGCTCTGAGAACTGCTTGCTTCATTCAGAAAACTTAAAAGGAAACCAGACCTGAAGGACAGAGTTCTGCTTCTCTGGATCAAGGTTCAGCTGCAGAGAGAGCAACATACTGATGGAAATTAGAGCTTAGCTTTCTCTGAAAAAGATGAGTGAATTTTAGTCAGAATTTCTACTATTTGTATAATAAGACTATACAGAATCAAATGAAGCATTCACTTATATATTTTGAGAACATTTTTAACAAGAATTTTACTAAGTGCAATTCACCGGCAGATGATTTTACATATTTAAATACTTCCAAATTATCTAATTTACCAATGTCTTTCTTTGCTAAGAATATCTGACTCAAAACATGGTCAATATGATTTTTTTTTAGGTACATGAATGTACATCTGCTTATATTTTTTGCAGTGTATGGTAAACAAAGAAGCCGAACAGGTCATGATGGTGGCTGATAACGGATCTAATTGTTAATTTCACTCACTGACCTGTGGTCATGTGCTGCATGTCTCTGCCCCTCCCTCAGACTCCCTTTCCTGTCAGCCTTCTGTCAAAAAAAAGCAAGTTTTGCATGGGCAAAGTCCAATTGTCCAGTTAACAGTTTAACTCCAACAGGAGAAGGCAGCCCTAAACTAACGGGTTTTTAACTCTGACCTCAAAGAACTCAGGCTTTCAGCTCTTTTCTAGTCTGCTGGGAGTTTATTCCAGATCCGTGGAGCTTAGATGCTGCGTCTCCATGTTTGATTCTAGTTCTGGATGGACAGAGTGGGCTGGAACTAGAAGACCTGAGTGGTCTGAGAGGTAGATCCACTGTCAACAGATATTTTATGGACTATAGGGTTAACCCTAATATAGTTAATAGTAGTGAGGACGCAGGCAGCAGCATCTGGATAAGCTGCAACTGTCTGGTCTGCTTATTTAGTTCTAGCGAGGATGCGGGCAGCAGCATCTGGATCAGCTGCAACTGTCTGATCTACTTTCTTAGCTCTGGTGAGTACGCAGGCAGCAGCATCTGGATCAGCTGCAACTGTCTGATCTGCTTTCTTAGCTCTAGTGAGGACGCAGGCAGCAGCTCATTTCGTCCCAGCGCTGCATGTCCCAAGCCCGTATCATCATCAGTGACCCCGCATCCCCCATTCAATGCAGGACCAGCAGGTTCTGTAACCGCTTTTCCTCCACAACCATCAAACTCTTGAATTGTTGAAAACTCTAATGAAGTCACAAATTGAGACTCTGCATCACACTGTAAACATTATACTTGCACTACATGGTGAATCTTAAAAAATAGAACTCAACTCAGTTTTTCAGCTGCATTTTATGCCATATCTATATATTTTTGCACTGCTCTTAACCTTCCATATCAATGTATTTTGCACCATGTCTCTCCCACACTTTTTACATTTTGATCACTGCTCCACTTTATAAATGGAAATGTTCATTTTCACTGCTAAGCTGCTCATTCACTGTCGGAAAGCTGTATGCATCAAAATTTTGTTTGAATACACTCTGTCTACAAAATGACAATAAATTCTAATGCTGACTTAATAACTGCCTTTATGAGCCTCTGAAGGTCCATTGTGATTTAAGCCATAATTAGTGGTTTCTAACTTTAGCAGCTGGGAGCTAACTTTGGATCTCTGCTCCTTTGGTCTGAAGATTATTACCTCAGTTAGTTTTTTATTCAGGCCCCGTCCACAAGAAGCCGAACCCTGGCCTAAACGCACAAATTTTTCACCAAACCAGCCTCTCATCCATACGAAGCCGGCGTTTCGGGGGTTTGTAAACGATCTTTTTTTTATCAGGCCTTCAGAGTGGGAAGATTTTGAAACACCGTTTTCACGGCATGCGCGACACAGTATCACAACAACAATGGCGCCGTACTGTGTTTAATGGTTGCTGCTCATGCTACTCACCCTGCTGTCGGGCTTACAACAGAATCTTCTTCTTCTGGAATATCTCCAGGAAGAACAGAGCAATATCGACAACATAGTTTAGCACCTGAATTTGACTGAACCACGAAAATGGACCCGCAGGGCAACCATGTATAAATATTAGTGCGCATGCCTAATATTTCGTCGCCTATTTTTGCTTTGGCACCAAGCACTACTTACAGGCCTGGCATACATTTTGCAGCGTTTTCATGCATTCGTGTGGACGATCACATTTCTTTTACGTCTCCGTCTTTACGACAAACATTCTGGAAAATATTAGCGTTTCGTGTTCGTTTTGATTTCGTGTGGACGGGGCCTCAGTTGTAAAAATCATGGTTCATCCAAATATGATCTGTTCTCAGCATTTAACCAAGGCTCTGATGGGTCCCCTGGGTTCATAGTCCCCTGTGACACTGGGATGTCAAGCTGTGTGTCGTCTGCATAGTTATGGTAATTGATCTGGTTGTTTGATATGAGCTAAGGGGAGCAAGTAGATGTTGAATAGAAGGGGCCCCAGAATGGAGCCTTGAGGAACCCCTTATGTGATTTTTCTGGTCTCTGATTTAAAGTTCCCTGCTGACAAATAGAAGTCCCTGTCCTTCATGTAGGATTTAAAGTCGTAGGGAAGTCCTATTTAAATGTCAAATCATTCTGGCTTAAATATGTATAGAAATGTACTCTATCAGACCATATTGTCCCAAAAGTTAGAATATTTCAATAAAAAAAAAGCCTGTCTTTAAATCTTTGGGTTTTTTTTTCATTATTTTATGTAGGCCACTTAGTTATACGTCAGCCTAACCACCTAAATTCGTCCAATCATATATCAACTGTCATATGTCAATCAAATGTTTTCGGTCATTGCCTCTTGATTTAGATGTCGCAGCTAATATACGCAATGGTTGAAATCAGAATCCTTTCCTTTCCCATTAAGTTGCGTCCCAGTGTTCACGGGGATGGACGTCTGTGTCTTCAGCAGGCGTAGAGCTAACAGAACTGGCAGCGTTGCGAGGCAAGGGCTCAAACATGTACGGCTGGAAGCCTTCTACACCAAACCAAGCTTCTGCCGCCCTGGCGTCCTCTTCCACAACATCTCCGTCCCCGCTTTCCTCCTCTAAATAAAAAATGGATGACAGAGGAGACTCATCCACGACCTCCGACACTAAACTCTCCTCCTCTTGCATGTTTCCGCTGTCCATAGCGTTCCTTGACAGCATCGTTTCTAAGGCACCAATTTAGTGCTACTTGGTCCCAATGCAATTTCCCATTGGGAACCTGCTAGCACTAAGATGCTAACTGGTTAGCTAGATGCTTCCGACAAACCGGCCACAACGAAACTTGGTTGTGAACCTTCCACCACAACAATCCCGCCCCCTTGATAATCGACCAATCACATTCATTTATTCGCTCGTGTAAAGTCGGGCACCACTCGGGAGAATTCGGAACTGCAACTGTTGGAAAAGCTGCTTCCCTACGAAGTTACACTAATCCAGTGCTAAACCAGAAAGGCCGACCCAGTTTTCCAGATGCTCTAATAAAATCCAGTGATCAACAGAATCAAACGCTGCACTGAGGTCCAATAAAACCAGCGCTCTGGTTCTTCCACTGTCTGAGTTTATATGGATGTCATTGAACACCTTAATCAGGGCAGTCTCTGTAATGTGGTTGCTATGGAAACCTGACTTGAAGACATCAAAGCTGCTGGTCATTGTTAAGAAGCAAAGATGGGAAGTAACGAAGTACAAATAATTTGTTACTGTACTCAAGTAGATTTTTCTGATATTTTTACTTTACTTTACTACTTATTTTTATGCTGACTTTTTGCTTCTACTCCTTACATTTTTACACAAATATCTATACTTTCTACTCCTTACATTTTAAAAAATTGGCTCGTTACTTTAGTTTTGAATCATTTCAATGGAGTTACCGTTATTATTTTTCACGTCATCAATACCAAATTCAATCTAATTGGATGGGAATCTACGTTGCATTTGACGCACCACTACAAGATGAATCGACATATTCGGCGGTATTCATTCGCGGCAAATCATTGCAGCTTGGTGGCGGTGGCGTTAGCATACTAGTATGGACGACGAGATGATTGAAAATGAACACAACGGAGATCTAGTCCTATTGGCAGACATCCATTTAAAATGTAGGCAACAGCATGAAAAAAGTGGTTTCTACTTTTACTTTTATACTTTAAGTAAATTTACAAGCCTGTACTTTGTTACTTTTACTTGAGTAAAGAAGTTTAATCAGTACTTCCACTTTTACCACAGTATTTTTTAACACAAGTATCTGTACTTTTACTCAAGTACGGAAAGTGAGTACTTTTGCCATCTCTGTTAAGAAGGCAGTTTACTGTTGAACAACTTTTTCAAAAATCCTGATACTGATGAAGGGGAGGTTAGAGATGGGCCTGTAGTTCTTAAGGATTCATTTTTTTAAGTTCCTCTTTTTCCAAACTAATAATTGCCGTTTTTAAGGCCTGGAGGAAACATCCAACATGTGGGATGTGTTTATGATTTGAATCAAATCAGACTCTAAAACAGGTAGGATTTAATGTAGAATGTAGATGTTTCCCTGCTCCAACACAGCTAATTAAAATGACTGAATTACCACTTCAGCATACGATCAAGTCTGGCAAAGGCTTTATAAGGAGTCATTTATTTAAACGAGCTGTGTTGGAACCGTAATGAATCAAAAACTTCTGGACTGAAGATCGTTAGCACCAGAGTTTGAGACCCTATGGTTAATATTTGTGCCTGAAAAAGATTCAATAACCAGGAGTAAGAGCTATCTGAACTAACTGAAAAAAAAAAAACATTACCACACATAAGCTAATTTCTGCATAAATCAATATCCTTAAAACATTCACCTCTTCACAAGTCTTAACCTGATGATTTAGGGATTTTATTTTATTCCCACTTTTGAACTTAACATTTTACCACATATTCTATCTATCTTCTTCTGTTTGGGTCTGATGGAGGAAGTAGAGCCAGAATACTTCATATTTTCCTTCTTAATAAAGCTTTTGGTTTGAGGTGCTGATGTTATCCTATCCATAGTCATGGTGCTAGACTGCTGGAGGATTTTCCATAGCTTTGTTTTGTTCTCCTATCCAACTTAGCATGTCTGTCTGTGGACATCTGTCCGTCCATCACCTTATGCTACATTTCTGTCCTTTGACTTTTTATTTTCTCTTTTGTTTAGTTACATCTTTATGATACATAGATAGGAACAATTGAGAAAGTAAGGAGTAGAAAGACATTTGTTTTCAAAGTCTGGAAGTAAAAATGTTATCAGAAAAAAAGCAAGTATATTACTTAAAACAAAAACAACATAAGTAGATCACCAAATGATGTATACTTTGTGGTAAAACCTCCTGATGAAGTGAGTTACTATATTGATATAAGGAGGCCAATGTCCAAAATGCATGGACACATTCAGGATAGATATTTGCAGCCTGTGCATCATCCAGTATCTATCTGGAAAAGCTAGGTTAACACAAGGTCACATAGTTCTTGCCTAAAATTTCTAAATTCTAAGGACATATTACTCACTATCTAATATTTTAGGGCAAAATATGACAAAGAATATGAATATTAAAGGAAGATTTAAAAATCGGGATTTTAGGCATTGTATATATTTTAATATACTAAATTGGATGTTTTTCTTATGATTGTACAGACAAATAAAATCAATTAAAAACTTTTCAATAAAAGACTCAAAAATATCTAAAGAAATTTGCTTTATTTTAAATGATTGAATATTAAATGTTATATTTTTATTCAGGTAATAGTTAAGGCAATAAATAAATAAACAAACAAACAAATAAATAAATAAATAGAGGTTGTCCCAAAAATACTTAGTACAATAACATATTCCTCCACCTCCAAACCTATGTTTGGTTTATTACCACCAGTGACGGCTGGCCAATAGAGGGCGCAAGGGCGCCGCTCCACCCACCAGATGACCCTGATTAAGACATAAAAAAAGAGAAAAAAATATATAATTTGATTCAAATAGAATTTAAATATTTCGAAATATTATATTATTATATTTATATCTTTTATTTTTCCTCAGGTTGGTGACATATTTCTGCCATGGGGCGCAGGAATCTTTCCTCATTGACTCTTGTTGAAAGCTGTTCATGCGCAGCAGCTGCTCTGCAAGCAGAGCTTAGAGCGCAGCTCAGGTGAGCCCAGAGGGACAGGAAGTGTTTCTCTCTCCACCTCCCGCCACAGCGCGACGTTTGGCTGGAGATTGACAGGTCAGGAGGTGGACATGCTTTGGAGAGAAAGAGAAAAATGGTGCAAGAACCATCCTTTTCCAGGACCTGGTTTAGCTCCAAAGCAAGGCTAACTGCATGGACCTAGGCTAACTGCTTGGAGCGAGGCTAACTGCACGGAGCGAGGCTAACTGCTTGGAGCGAGGCTAACTGCACAGAGCGAGGCTAACTGCACGGAGCGAGGCTAACTGCACGGAGCGAGGCTAACTGCACGGAGCGAGGCTAACTGCACGGAGCGAGGCTAACACTGTATCCTGCTTTCCCTGCCTCCTTTTTCAAAGGTCAGGATCTGAGCCAGCAAAGCAGGTAGGACTGATTTTAAAGCACTTTATAGGGTTAGGGTTAGAAGAATGAACAATCTGGAATTCACATGGAAAATAATAGATTATAATCAACTTTTTTAGATGTTTGGTAATCTGCATAGTTGCTCATAAATAAACACATTCTTAGAAAATAAATAGTTTTTATATATTAAAAACTAAAGCTGACAAATAGCTTCTCTATTATTAAACTGGTAGATTATTTTTTTTAGGTTTGTGACACAATATTGGACCAAAACACAGATTTACCTTCACAGCCTCAGAAGGGCAAGATTTATAGATAAAAAGTAAACCTTTAGATGAAATTATGCTTGTGTTTTTTTAAAAGTGTTTTTATAATGTTTGTTGTTGTTGGCATTCATATAAATTAACTGGTCTGATAACTTAGTAAACGTTTGATTGTTTGAATTTCTGTTTTTCCGACGGAGAACGTTTTTACAAAGGTAAGGTAAACTCTTAAAACTGTTTAAAATAAGCTCTACGCTGTTCTGGTTAATATCATTATGTTAAGGTTAGCTAGCTGACTGAGGACATTTGGCATTGCCTGATAGCAGCAGTTAGCCAGTTACTCATTCTGAAACCTCCTAGAATAGAACAGGGAGATTATAGGTCTGTGAAAGTCAATCAATCATTTTTTTAAATGATTTTTAATTTTGCTTTTTCACTCTGTGCTTTTAAGAATACCTGCTAAAATCAACACTTTCTTCTGACATGAGCCTGTAGCTAAATCCAGCAACTTTTATCACTATTATTTCATCTACACACTATTACTGAGTTGTTTATATGTGTACACTGGAAGCATATAGCATTAGAGAAATGCTTGCTTCTTATTATTGTCTTTTTAAACTGCACGGTATTTTTTTTCTTATGTTGAGGGAACTTTTTGACTGTTCTGCCATTTTAGGTTGATTTTACTGCCTCATCATCTCATATCGTTTGGTTTAAACGCTCAAACATTTATCAAATAGCCTGGAGAAGAATGAAAAGAGATTTTACCTATTTTTTTCGAGGACAGCAGCAGAGATGTCCTCAGTTACAATGTCCCACCACTCTATGCTATCTTCTTCACTCTTTATTGGAAATAGGGAGTCCATAGTTAAAATGCATCATGCCGGAACTATAAAGAAATTTGTGGGGAAGAAGTTGCATCATGATACAGTGATACAAATGCATTTCTTCATGCATGCGTGCGACGCAAGGCCCTTTACGTGCTCGTCCCCAACGTAATTGGCTAGCTAGCTATATTTTTTTGCGCATGCACACTTTCAGGTGTAGACCTGTGGCGACCTACGTTTTCATCCAATCAAGCTACCCAGACTTTCTCACCACAGTTCTTAGAAAATGGCAGAGAGGCGTAAGAGAAAAAGTGTCTAAGAAACGTATGAGAAGAAGAGAAACGAGACCAGGGTGCTTTTGGGAGATTATTTCATGTGATGTCGTACACTGAAAGTACAGGCCAGGCGGCTACCTACTGCCAGTGAAAGTTATTTACCTTTATATTCTAACTTTCCAGGAAAGACAAGTTTATTTATTTTGTAATTTGCATTAGTAGTTATACGGTAGCTGCAGATCCTTACTTACGGAAACACTTCCAACATTTCACTGCAGCACACATGCACATACACTATATTGCCAAAAGTATTTGCTCACCCATCCAAATTATTGGAATCAGGTGTTCCAATCACTTCCATGGCCACAGGTGTATAAATTCAAGCACCTAGGCATGCAGACTGTTTTTACAAACATTTGTGAAAGAATGGGTCGCTCTCAGGAGCTCAGTGAATTCCAGCGTGGAACTGTGATAGGATGCCACCTGTGCAACAAATCCAGTCGTGAAATTTCCTCGCTCCTAAATATTCCACAGTCAACTGTCAGCTGTATTATAAGAAAATGGAAGTGTTTGGGAACGACAGCAACTCAGCCACGAAGTGGTAGGCCACGTAAACTGACGGAGCGGGGTCAGCGGATGCTGACGCGCATAGTGCGAAGAGGTCGCCAACTTTCTGCAGAGTCAATCACTACAGACCTCCAAACTTCATGTGGCCTTCAGATTAGCTCAAGAACAGTGCGCAGAGAGCTTCATGGAATGGGTTTCCATGGTCGAGCAGCTGCATCCAAGCCATACATCACCAAGTGCAATGCAAAGCGTCGGATGCGGTGGTGTAAAGCACGCCGCCACTGGACTCTAGAGCAGTGGAGACGCGTTCTCTGGAGTGACGAATCGCGCTTCTCCATCTGGCAATCTGATGGACGGGTCTGGGTTTGGCGGTTGCCAGGAGAACGGTACTTGTCTGACTGCATTGTGCCAAGTGTAAAGTTTGGTGGAGGGGGGATTATGGTGTGGGGTTGTTTTTCAGGAGCTGGGCTTGGCCCCTTAGTTCCAGTGAAAGGAACTCTGAATGCTTCAGCATACCAAGACATTTTGGACAATTCCATGCTCCCAACTTTGTGGGAACAGTTTGGAGCTGGCCCCTTCCTCTTCCAACATGACTGTGCACCAGTGCACAAAGCAAGGTCCATAAAGACATGGATGACAGAGTCTGGTGTGGATGAACTTGACTGGCCTGCACAGAGTCCTGACCTCAACCCGATAGAACACCTTTGGGATGAATTAGAGCGGAGACTGAGAGCCAGGCCTTCTCGTCCAACATCAGTGTGCGACCTCACAAATGCGCTTCTGGAAGAATGGTCAAAAATTCCCATAAACACACTCCTAAACCTTGTGGACAGCCTTCCCAGAAGAGTTGAAGCTGTTCTAGCTGCAAAGGGTGGACCGACGTCATATTGAACCCTATGGATTAGGAACGGGATGTCACTTAAGCTCATATGTGAGTCAAGGCAGGTGAGCAAATACTTTTGGCAATATAGTGTACTAGCATGCCGTGATTTTTTTGTAATGCACCAGTAGTCATATTTGCGGGGATTGGTGATTAATCATAGTTATTAGCAGAAACGTTTATGCTATTGTAAGCTATGATTAGCGATGCTAACGCCAGCACAAGTCATGGATCACAGCGACATGTTAAACATGTCATTTTGTCAAAAGTAGCCTTATGACAAATTGGTCAAAGGCATCACAATGAAAATGTCATAAAACCTTTTGTGTTTGTCTTTGACAATCCTAATGTGGTCACCGTAGTTAGGGTTAGGTACAGAGGGCTACTCTCTCGATGACTCTCCCCGCCTCATCCGACGACTGGGCGGTTGCAATGGAGAGTCAAAGGCAGTGCACGGGCCGACGCTCGTCATTAGCAACTTCCACTTCCTAAGTCTTATCAGGTCTCAAAACACTCCATAACGGTAAAGCCAGCATACAAAAATGTAAACATGCATAAATCATTTTATGAAAGTATAAGGTGCACCTTAAAACATCCTAAAATAAATAATTTTTGGAACACATCATCAGTAGTGGACCTCAAGATCATCGGGTGTTTCGGCCATTATCACTAGACACCCTCACTCGAGGAAGGCCCAGACAGGGGTGATCAGTCCCTGCTGTGTGTCCAACAGCCAATCAGGTTTGAATAAATCTAAAACTAAGCCAGTCACAGTATAAAGGGGGGTGAAACACTTACCTCCATACCCCTCGGTAAACAGGTCGGTTGTTGACACCGTTAGGTTACTCCGCCCTGCCCCGGTAAGGGTGAAGATCTGGGTTCTGTGTTGTCTGAGTAAGTGGGGAGAACTTGATCCTATGCTCCATACACCGCACAGCCTCAGGGTCAAGTATGTCATGCCCAAACCATACATAAACTGTGTGAGACCAAGGCATGTTAAAAAAACGGATTTACATTGGGGCTGGGTTTATCTATCAGTATAGCTACTTCACTCATGGTTTGTCTTAAAGGGTCACTTGAAAATAAGAATTATGGGAACTAAAGTAGGGGAAGAAACAAATAACATTAATTAAAACCAGTATGGTGAAGAAAATTAAAGGTTTTAGTAAAGATTTAGCTCTAAAAGTTACCCATAAGGCATTGCGGTAGTATAGACCAATAAAAACGGATATTAAGGTGAATTATCTAACTTATTCCACCTTTTTTGGGGTTTGGAGACCTTGATAGGGTAAATTGGGACCCAGATGGTTTTACTTAAGTTTAGGACCGGGGCCCCTAGGGCCTTAGGGTTAGTTAAAAAGGTCCAAAAAGGTGTTAATCATTAGTAATTATTAAATGGAATACTCCAATAGGTATAAGGTTAGGGTCAAAATGACCTTTGACCTTAGGGTTAGAAATAAAATTCTGTTTAGGGTCCATTAGGATCTGGAAGGTCTTCCTTAGGTTTAGGCATGGGGCCCTAGGGCCTTAGGGTTAGTTTCAAAGGTCTGGATGGGTGTTAACCCCCAGGAATAATACTTATTTTAAATGTCCTAGAGGAACTAAAGTTAGGGCCATGGAGTCATTTAATTATTGGTAATGGAGATCGGAGAGGGCAGAGCCAGAGGGAACCGCCTATAGGGTTAGGGTTAGGTACAGAGGGCTACTCTCTCGATGACTCTCCCCGCCTCATCCGACGACTGGGCGGTTGCAATGGAGAGTCAAAGGCAGTGCACGGGCCGACGCTCGTCATTAGCAACTTCCACTTCCTAAGTCTTATCAGGTCTCAAAACACTCCATAACGGTAAAGCCAGCATACAAAAATGTAAACATGCATAAATCATTTTATGAAAGTATAAGGTGCACCTTAAAACATCCTAAAATAAATAATTTTTGGAACACATCATCAGTAGTGGACCTCAAGATCATCGGGTGTTTCGGCCATTATCACTAGACACCCTCACTCGAGGAAGGCCCAGACAGGGGTGATCAGTCCCTGCTGTGTGTCCAACAGCCAATCAGGTTTGAATAAATCTAAAACTAAGCCAGTCACAGTATAAAGGGGGGTGAAACACTTACCTCCATACCCCTCGGTAAACAGGTCGGTTGTTGACACCGTTAGGTTACTCCGCCCTGCCCCGGTAAGGGTGAAGATCTGGGTTCTGTGTTGTCTGAGTAAGTGGGGAGAACTTGATCCTATGCTCCATACACCGCACAGCCTCAGGGTCAAGTATGTCATGCCCAAACCATACATAAACTGTGTGAGACCAAGGCATGTTAAAAAAACGGATTTACATTGGGGCTGGGTTTATCTATCAGTATAGCTACTTCACTCATGGTTTGTCTTAAAGGGTCACTTGAAAATAAGAATTATGGGAACTAAAGTAGGGGAAGAAACAAATAACATTAATTAAAACCAGTATGGTGAAGAAAATTAAAGGTTTTAGTAAAGATTTAGCTCTAAAAGTTACCCATAAGGCATTGCGGTAGTATAGACCAATAAAAACGGATATTAAGGTGAATTATCTAACTTATTCCACCTTTTTTGGGGTTTGGAGACCTTGATAGGGTAAATTGGGACCCAGATGGTTTTACTTAAGTTTAGGACCGGGGCCCCTAGGGCCTTAGGGTTAGTTAAAAAGGTCCAAAAAGGTGTTAATCATTAGTAATTATTAAATGGAATACTCCAATAGGTATAAGGTTAGGGTCAAAATGACCTTTGACCTTAGGGTTAGAAATAAAATTCTGTTTAGGGTCCATTAGGATCTGGAAGGTCTTCCTTAGGTTTAGGCATGGGGCCCTAGGGCCTTAGGGTTAGTTTCAAAGGTCTGGATGGGTGTTAACCCCCAGGAATAATACTTATTTTAAATGTCCTAGAGGAACTAAAGTTAGGGCCATGGAGTCATTTAATTATTGGTAATGGAGATCGGAGAGGGCAGAGCCAGAGGGAACCGCCTATACGGGCTGCATTCTCTCCCGCCGGATCGGGCCGTACACTCTGCCCCCCCTCTCTCCACTCCCTCAAAAATAATTCTGAGGGAGGAAAGGTGGGGGAAGTAGGTTAATTATCAATTCATTTAAATAATTATAATAAAAACGGAAGGATCAAAACCTGAATTACAGGCACACCCACCTTGTCAAAAGGCCATCTGGTCTTTTGAGTTTAGGAGGTTTGGTTCAGACAACTGGGATGTAAGGAAGTGCTACTCTTCCGATGGCTCTGGCAAGGGTTAGGTACAGAGGGCTACTCTCTCGATGACTCTCCCCGCCTCATCCGACGACTGGGCGGTTGCAATGGAGAGTCAAAGGCAGTGCACGGGCCGACGCTCGTCATTAGCAACTTCCACTTCCTAAGTCTTATCAGGTCTCAAAACACTCCATAACGGTAAAGCCAGCATACAAAAATGTAAACATGCATAAATCATTTTATGAAAGTATAAGGTGCACCTTAAAACATCCTAAAATAAATAATTTTTGGAACACATCATCAGTAGTGGACCTCAAGATCATCGGGTGTTTCGGCCATTATCACTAGACACCCTCACTCGAGGAAGGCCCAGACAGGGGTGATCAGTCCCTGCTGTGTGTCCAACAGCCAATCAGGTTTGAATAAATCTAAAACTAAGCCAGTCACAGTATAAAGGGGGGTGAAACACTTACCTCCATACCCCTCGGTAAACAGGTCGGTTGTTGACACCGTTAGGTTACTCCGCCCTGCCCCGGTAAGGGTGAAGATCTGGGTTCTGTGTTGTCTGAGTAAGTGGGGAGAACTTGATCCTATGCTCCATACACCGCACAGCCTCAGGGTCAAGTATGTCATGCCCAAACCATACATAAACTGTGTGAGACCAAGGCATGTTAAAAAAACGGATTTACATTGGGGCTGGGTTTATCTATCAGTATAGCTACTTCACTCATGGTTTGTCTTAAAGGGTCACTTGAAAATAAGAATTATGGGAACTAAAGTAGGGGAAGAAACAAATAACATTAATTAAAACCAGTATGGTGAAGAAAATTAAAGGTTTTAGTAAAGATTTAGCTCTAAAAGTTACCCATAAGGCATTGCGGTAGTATAGACCAATAAAAACGGATATTAAGGTGAATTATCTAACTTATTCCACCTTTTTTGGGGTTTGGAGACCTTGATAGGGTAAATTGGGACCCAGATGGTTTTACTTAAGTTTAGGACCGGGGCCCCTAGGGCCTTAGGGTTAGTTAAAAAGGTCCAAAAAGGTGTTAATCATTAGTAATTATTAAATGGAATACTCCAATAGGTATAAGGTTAGGGTCAAAATGACCTTTGACCTTAGGGTTAGAAATAAAATTCTGTTTAGGGTCCATTAGGATCTGGAAGGTCTTCCTTAGGTTTAGGCATGGGGCCCTAGGGCCTTAGGGTTAGTTTCAAAGGTCTGGATGGGTGTTAACCCCCAGGAATAATACTTATTTTAAATGTCCTAGAGGAACTAAAGTTAGGGCCATGGAGTCATTTAATTATTGGTAATGGAGATCGGAGAGGGCAGAGCCAGAGGGAAACCCCCTATAGGGTTTAGGGTTAGGGGTTTGGGTTTGGGTTTGGTTTCAAGGGCTACTCTTCCCTGACTCTCCCCCCCTACCGACGACTGGGCGGGTTTCAATGGAGGTCAAAAGGGAGTTTCAAAGGGCCCCACGCTCGTCATTAGGGTTAGGGTTAGGGTTTAGGGATTCCCGAAAAAGGGGGGGGTCCCCCCACCGAGGCCAGCAGTCCCCCGTGCACAGGCGCCTCTGCGCCAGCCCCCCCCAGGGGCCTACCTTTTTCAATTTTGGCCTATGGGGGGCAGAGTGCTTTTGTCTGGGAGATCCCGATGCCCTTTTAGCTCTTTTACGTTGGGCTTTTGGACCCTGTTGTTTTGGGTTGGGGGTTTGGGGGCAGTTGGGCCTTTCCATCCTGTGAAATAAAATGTTGAAAAGCAAAGTGTGTGTGTGTTTTTTTTCCCCGGGGTTTTGTTTTTTATCTGTGTTGTGTGAAAGGGGGGTTTAGAAAAGAGTTATGGGTTTTTCCCACATTTTTGCTTCTGACAGGGCTTGCAGCTAATTAAATAAAAACAGTTTTTTGTTTTGGGGGGTCCCGATGGTATTTAATTTGGAAATTTTGGGTTTTTAAAATTTGTTTTCTGATCCCCAAATTTAAACTGTTTTAAAAAGTAAATTTTGACCTTTGACCCCTTTGGGGGAGGGGGCGGTTTAAAAACCCCGGCTCCACCCAAAAATTCCCGCAGATTTTTTTTTTTTTTCCTGTAGGCTGCCCTGAATTTTTATGCTTAATTTAGAATTTGGGTGCTGGATTTAAGTTTTTGAAAAATTTTTTTTTAATATTATGGAACCCAGCTGACCCCGCCCGAGGCGGGGTAGGTTGTGATCAGAGGGGTTTTCCGGAGCGGCATCTGGGGGTCTAAAACCCGGGGGGAAGGGGGCCCTGCATTTGCGGGGAAGCTTTTCTGTAACCCCTCTTGGGTTAAGGCTCTGAAAAGGGTTCTGGGGGCCCTTTCCAAAAAAAACTGATTCCTTTTAGGCCCAAAAGCGATGGAAAACGGGGTAATTGTGATTTTTAAATAGTCCAATTAAATGTGTTTAGGTTTGGGAAAATGGGTTTTTTAAAAAATAAAAGCGTGTGTTTTCAGTGGGGTTGAAAAAGACTTTAACGTTTTAATTTATTTGTTGTGCCGAAATTTTGGGGGCCCCCTTTGGGGGTTGTATCCAAAGGGAAATCCACAGCTTTAACGGGTAAAATGGGGGATTTCAGAGTGATGGGATGGATTTGTGTGTGTTAAGAGATCGAGAAAAATCTTTTAAAATCAACCTTTCCAATGTGTCCAAACACCCCAGATGTCCCTCCAAGTATCTGTAGTAGAAGAGTGGTTTTTTTAAAGAAATTTTCTAATGCTGCTGGCCCCCCCATTCGGCCATGAAAAAAATTTTGCGGGAAGGGCCCGGGGCAAATCCTTTTTTTTCCCCATGCTGTACCTTTTTATCTGGAAAAAGAACTTTACCATTTAACTCAAAATCCCTTTCTCCTAAATTAACTCAAGGGATTGGATGACTCCCGGTTTAGGCTCTGCTTTTCAGGGTGAAGGAAGAAAAGGTTTTTACAGCTTCAATGCCCCCCCAAAAAATTATAATTTGGGTTAGAGGCGCTCATCCCTGGTGAAGATAATGGAGCCCTCAGGGGAAAGTGTAATTTTTATTTTATTAATAAAGTCATAGGTATCTTTAATATAGCTAGGGTGTATATTTGATAATGGATATAAATAGTGATCGATATATTCTGCTGTTCTATACGTCTCGCTGCTGCAGTCTGAGACAATGGGTCTCCCTGGAGGGATCTGATAAGGTTTGCTCCATTTCTCAGGTTCCTTGTGGATTTTTGGAAGCAGGTAGAAGCGTCTGACTCTGGGTTCAGATGAGCACGCCAGGTAAGTAAGCTGTTTTTTATTTATACATTTTTTCTTATATAGGTTATCTAGAATTGTATTAACCATAGGGATTGTGTCCATAAATATAGGTTTGTCTAGTTTAGAATAATAAGTGGTATTTAATAATTGTCTATTTCCTTCCCATATATATTGTGCTCGATCCATGATCACTATTGAACTGCCTTTATCAGCAGGTTTGATGATGATGTCTTGGTTTAGTCTTAATTCATTAAGGACTTTATATTGATCTGGGCTTAAATTGGGTCGGGCTGTTAGAAATCTGAATCTGGTGTCTAAATATTTTAGGTCTTTATTAAAAAGATCCTGCACTTCTGGAGGGAGGGCTCCTAAGGGAGGGGACCAATCAGATTCCGGCATGAAAGGCTGTTTAGCAGCCGTGCCACTGTTTTCTTCCTGGTCTGCATAATAAACTGCTAATTTGATTCTTCTATGGTATTTTTGTAGGTCAAATCTGGTTTGGAAGCTGGTAAGAGCTCTATCTGTGGGCCGGTTTGGAGCTGGAATAAAGGTAAGACCCCTAGAGTAGTAGAGAGCCAATCTAGAAGATAGCCCGGTGTAGATCCAGGGCTTCTGATAAAAGCATCCTCGGTCCATTTGTGGTCTGATGCCTCCCTCTAGTGGTTGAAATATTTCATCACATCCATTATTCTGAATTGTGTTTTATTTTACAGGATTGGATTTTTCCATAGGGATCTGATCAGTGTGGAGTGCTCGTAACACCCTGTGGTCTGCTGAGTGGTCCCAGAATTGGAGTAGAGTGTGAGGTAAATATTATTTAATTTATTAGTTTTTTATATAGAGCCCAGGTGAGTATTTTTTAGGGTTCGGATATATATTAGGGCTTGGTCTATAAGGTTCCAGATTTAGTTTAGGTACGGTAAATGTTTTTTAGGTTTAGG